>NC_066619.1:101440308-101731805 GCF_025201925.1 Gopherus flavomarginatus | reverse complement strand
AGGGAAGGGGCGCATCTCCCCTAGCTGCAGCAGGTCTGTGGCTGGGCTGGGTACAGGGCTGGTGGAGAGGCATCTCTCCTGGCCGCTGCCCTGAGTGCCTGCACGGTGCTTAATGGGAAGCTTAGAAGAAACTTAGGCTGAGGGACAAACATGAAAGAAAATAAATATTTGTGAATAAAAAAAAGGATTGCTCTTTAAAAGGTTTTTAAAATACTGAAATATCAGCAGAATTTAAAGGCTTATGTTTAAATCCAGAATATTCTTGACTAGAACGTCTTTTTTGCACTAAATGATAGCAGTTGTATAATATTTCTAAACAACATTTAAAACTAAATTAAAAAATCCCTACCACATCATCTCATACACTCAGTTATCTTTATGGTTGGTTTTGAAAATTGCTAACTTGAACAGCAGTGAAGCAAGGTCTAATATGCAAGGCAATATTAAATGTAATGGTGTTGAACACCAACCAACAGCTGCTGGGAAAAAAATAAATAAATTCAATAACTTAGATTTTAAATACTGGCTTCAGGATTTCACGGTGGGGGGGGACACACAATCATATCACTATGCAGATAACTGCACTATCCAATACTTTTAAACTTGCTGCAGCTTTGCCATTTCTTGCAATATTCTTTCATGCTGTACAGCCACAGTATTTTCCCAGATGTGGTCCACAGTCAAACATACTGAAAGGTAAAATAAATTCTACACCCAATAAATTACTCCAGATTACAGAGCTGTAAGAAAGCCAAGACATCTGGAATTCTATACCCACCTTAGCATTTATGTACAGTAGATGAAGACCCTTATAAGATAGCCACCAAAATTTGTTCAGGAGTTTCACAAAATTACAATTACCAAAATTAGAATTAAATATCAAGTAGTGTCTAACTAATCATCATGAAAACATTATTTCTTCTTTTTCAATAAAACCTCTCCACATATTGGCTACTAGCTTTATATTTTGTAACTATTATCCCTAGCTTGTTAAATACTTAAATTTAAAAATTTATTACCTATACATCTATTACAGATGCAAATCAGCTAGTGTTAAGACTACGTCTAATGTGCCTTAGAAGTAGGGTGACCACACGTCTCATTTTGGCTGGGAAAGTCCACTTTTTAAGCCCTGTCCCAGGGGTCTCGATTTTTTTGGCATAACTGGGAATTTGTCCCATTTGCTCTTGCCATCTGATCATCAGATGGCAAGAGCAAATAGAACAAATGCGCAGTTTTGCCAAAAAAGTGGGGCATGCCTCCCACTGGGACATGGAGGAATGTTCGGGGTGTGGAGGGGACGAGGGGGTGGGAGAAAGAGCAGCAACACCAGCCCCGCACAGCAGGCCTCAGGTGAGCAGTGACACTCACCCAAGCTCCTCCCGGTCTCCCGTTTTACCTTTGGGAAATATGGTCACCCTACTTAGAAGAACAAAACAATTTTTTACAATACCTTTCAGCCACAGGTCTTCTCCAAGACATTCTGCAAAGGCTCCAGCCCCTCGATCACCAACAAGTGTATTGCAGTTGAGAGTGATACGCCTCAAACCTGCCATGCAGTCAAGGTCAGGTCTCCTATAGCGCAGGCTTTCAGCCCAAGCTTCACCATGTCTTTTCATTGCCTGATGCTTTGAAAACAGAACAAGTTAACATTAGTGGTGAGGGGAAGCCATCAACACTGAAGGAAAAAAAGATTAATTACAACAATGATTCAACTACAATTACTATTATTGAAATGAAATAAAACCTAACTACAACGTTACTGAATTGAAGAAATACACACAATCATGCTCTTACACATTAACTCTCATTCTTATTACTGATAAATTATTTCAGGAAGTAAAATATAAACCAGGTTCAGAGAACTCCTTAGGAATCTCCCTGCCTGCCTGTTATCAAGCAGGGACAGATATAGACTCTTTGACACTTGTGTCTTAACTAACAGACACTTCAGTTTAAACACACCTTATAGTTCTACCATATTCTCTTCTATTACTGAAAAAACTATTTAAATAGTTTTAATCATTATGAGCTTGTAATGTTAACTATAAGTCTTGAATTGCAAACTTGATTTGCTCATTAAACCGAGAAACGTAGGGCTGGAAGGGACTTCAAAGAGTCATCTACCTCACCTCCCCAGCAGAAGGACTGAATACCTAGACCATCCCTGAGAGATGTTTGTCTAACCTGTCCTTAAAAAATACCAATGGCAGGGATTCCACAGCCCCAAGGTAACCAGTTCCAGAGCTTAACATTCCTTATAGTTAGAAAATTATCCTAATATCCAACCTAAGTCTTCCTTGCAGAAAATTAGACTAATTACTTCTTGTCCCACCCTCACTGAACATGGAGAACAACTGATCGTCCTCTTTATAATAACCTTTCACATATTTGAAGACCATTACCTGGTCCCCTCTCAGTCTTACCTTCTCAAGACTAAACATGGCCAATTCTTTCAATCTTTTCTCATAGGTCATGTTATCTAAACATCTTATGTTCCTTGATCTCCTCTGGACTTTCTTCAGTTGGTCAACATCCTTCTTAAAGCATACTGCTCAAAACTGGATGCAGTTCTCCAGGTGAGACGTCACCAGTGCCAAACGTTATTCTTGCGTATGACATTCCTGTTTAAATATCCCTGAATGACACTTGCCTTTTTCTGCAACAGTATCATATTGTTGACTAGTATCCAATTTGAGATCAACCATAACCTCAGTCTTTTTTCTACAATACAAGTGCCTAGCCAGTTATTCCCCACTTTATATTTGTGCATCTGATTTTGCCTTCCTAAGTGCAGTACCATACAACTGTCTGAATTTTATTTTGCTGATTTTATGCCAGTTCTTCAATTTATGAAGATCGTTTTGAATTCTAATCTCGTTTGTCGAAGCTCTTGCAACCTCTCCCAGCTTGGTATCATTCGCAAATTTTATGAGCGTAACTCTCTGCTCCATCATCCAAGTCATTAATGAAAATACATTACAAACAAAAACACAAGCCAGATCCCTGCAGGACTCATTTGATATGTCCTCCTACTTTGACTGCCCTTTGAGAAAGGTCTTTCATATAAACATAACACACCTAATGCAAAAACCGCAAAAGCAAGGAAGAGATAACCCATCTAGCAAGTTTATAGCTTCTTCTCCTTCTCCCAGAGACACAGATTTCCCAAACAGCACCCACCCCCATATACCACTCAGCATTGCTGGGTAGACAGGGAACAGTGTCATTCTTCATGTCCTACTATTGTTTTAAAACCAAAATTTATAGTA
Organism: Gopherus flavomarginatus; assembly: GCF_025201925.1. NCBI lineage: Eukaryota > Metazoa > Chordata > Testudines > Testudinidae > Gopherus > Gopherus flavomarginatus. The sequence goes on along the minus strand of NC_066619.1, from coordinate 101,728,533 downwards.
CAAAAGAAAACAACAATTAAGCCTCAAAACTGGCATTCTAGAACTTTTAAGGTAGGTGCTGACGTTTTTCCATCAGTAAAAGGATACCAGCCCCACAACTGTCTCCATGAATAAAGACTTCTCTAAAGTCTTCTTCCTGGGTAGCAGTAACTCAAGAGACTTCAGGGTCATGGTGGATAATCAAATGAACACGAGCTTCCAGTTCAACACTGTGGCCAAAGGCCTAATATGATCCTTGACTGCATAAACAGGTGGATCTCAAGTAGGAACACAGAAATTATATTACTTCTGTATTTGGGACTGGTGTGAATACTGTGGAATGCATCCAATTCTGATGTCCACAATTTAAGAAGGATGTTGATATATTGGAGCAAGGTCAAAAAGCCATGAGAATTATTGAAGTACTGGAAAACATGTTTCAGAATGATTGAGCTTCTTGAGTCTATTATTTAGCTCAACAAAGAGAAGGTTAAGGGGTGACTTGATCAGAGTCTATATATACCAACATAGGATACAGGTGCTTGATAATGGGCTCTTTAATCTAGCAAACAAAGGCAGAACAAGATCCAATAACTGCAAACTGAAGCTGACTAATCAAACTGGAAATAAGGCACATAATTTTTAAGGGTAATTAATTCTTGAAAAAAATGTACCAAGGTTTGTGGAGGAGTCATCATCATTGGTAATTTATTTATTCTTTAAATATAAGAGAGATGACAAAGAAAAGAAGGGTATCTAACTTGGAATAGAGAGACATTATCAGATTATACAACAAGACAGGTAATACAAGTAAAATCAAACAATTCTCCAGAATCACTTCTTTAGAAAGGGGATGAGACAGAAAAAAAAAAAGAAGCAAAGGAAGGAAAAAAGGGTATTGAAAGCGAAGAGAAGACCAAAGAAAAGCGTGAAAGGTAGGTAAAAAAGAATAAGAGAAAAATGATGGAACAGAGAGGAAAGGGCAGCGCGCGGCTGGGGGAGGGGAAGAATTACAAGAGGTGGAAGGAACAGAAGACGAGCGGTAGCAAGGGTCTTGGAGGGCACTGCAAACAAGGTTACCCAATGGGGAATTAAATTGGATTATTCCAATACTTCCAAAAATGCAGACCATATATCTATACGTTCATCTTGGTTGTTACTATTGCAAATATTTTTTATTGCACTGCTGGCAGGCTAACCACGTCAGAGTACCAATCTTTGGTAGCTGGGCACCTTTGGAACTTCCACCATTGTAGAATTAAACATTTGGCTATGATCAAAGTTTCTCAAAGGATTTCAGTTTCAAGACAAATTGCATAGGTGAGGAAAGGGTATGAAGGAATCATTTTCAATTACGTGGTTTATGCTCAAAATCTATTTTTAATCCTATCGGGCCAAAGAATAGGTCTATGGGCAGTATAGGCAGTTTTTCAAGTTATCCCAAATTAAAGACAATGTAATAAAGGATGGTATTTAAACTCAGAAGCAACCACACACAAGGCTTTCCTAGCAGCAAAACTGTGACTGATTTCTCCCTAAGGAAAGGATAGAAGTCTAAGTTTGGGACTAATTCTGGTGGTAGTGGCATGACAATTCCCTCCTACATGCACAACTGGGGCTGGAGAAGATGGGAATTAATATGAGAACTGAAAGGTGGGTAAGGAACTGATTAAAGGGGAGACTAAAGGGGATCATGATGAAAGATGAACGGTCATTAGAAAGGAGGGTAATTACTAGTGGAATTCTTCAGGGATCATTCATGGGACCACTCTTATTTAATATTTTCATTAATGACTTGCCATAAAAAGTAGGAGTGTGCTAATAAAATATGTCTATGACACACAGTTGGGAGGTATTGCTGGTATGGAGGAGGACTGGAATATCACACAAGAAGATTTGGACGACCTTGAAAACAGGAGTCTTAAAAATGGGATGAAAACTAATAGTACTAAGTGCGAAGTCATGCACTTAGGGACTAACAACAAGATTTATCAATGACAGAGGAGGAGAAAAAGCTAGGTGTACTGGTCAATTATAGGATGACTATGAGCTGCAAATGCAATCCTACAATGTATCAAGTGAGGTATTTCCAGTAGAGTTAGGGAAGTGTATTACCACTATACAAGGCATGGGTAAGACCTCATCTAGAATACTGTGTGCTGTTCTGGTCTCCCATGTTTAAGAAAGAAATCAGACTGGTCCAGAGAAGGGCTACTAGGAGGATCAGAGGAACGGAGAGGGAAGAGGTTGGCTTGTTTAGCCTAGCCCAGTGGTTCTCAAACTTTTGTACTATTGACCCCTTTCACACAGCAAGCCTTTCAGTGCGACCCCCTCTTAAATATATTTTAAAAGTGTTTTTAAAGTTATACCACCATTATAAATGCTGGAGGCAAAGCAGGTTTTGGAGTGGAGACTGACAGCTCATGACCTCCCCACCATGTAATAACCTCACAACCCCGAGAGGTCCCAATCCCTAGTTTGAGAACCTCTAGCCTAACCAAACCAAGGCTAAGGGGAGATATGATTATTCCTCTGATATATTTATAGAGAGCAAACACCAGGGAGGGAGAGAAGTTATTTAAGTTAAGGGCCAGTACTGGCACAAGAACAAATGGATATAAGCAGACCATCAACAAGTTTAGGCTTAAAATTAGACAAAAGTTTCTAACCATCAAAGGAGTAAAGTTCCAAGGAGAATAATGGGAAGAAAATCTTAACTGGCTTCAAGACTGAGCTTAAAAAGTTTATGGAGGAGATGGTATGATAAGGGTGCCTACAGTGCAGATGGCCCAGTTGCAATTGCTATTAGCAAATATCTCCAACAGTCAGAGATGGATCACCAGAGGGGCAGGGCTCTGAGTTATTATAGAGAACTCTTTCCTAGGTGTCTGACTGGTGGGTCTCACTCATGTGCTCAGGGACTAACCACTGTATCTGGCGTTGGGAAGGATTTCCCCCCCATATCAGATAGGCAGAGATCCTTAGGGTTTTTCATTTGTCTCTGCAGCATGGGGGGCCGGGTCACTTGCTGGTCTGAACTAGAGTAAATGATGGATTTCTTTGTAACACCAAGTCTTTACATCAAGATTTGAGGATTTCAGTAACTCAGCCAGAGGTTATGGACTTATTACAAGAATGGGTGGATGAGATTCTGTGGCCGGCCACGTGCAGAAGGTCAGACTAGATGATCACGATGGTCCCTTCTGGCCTTAAAGTCTATGACAGGCTGGGTGTCAGGGGAAGGGACACTCCATTGTGTTGCCTTCCTCATGATTGAGGATACATAGTAAAGCCTCAGGCTGGGTAGACCGATGCCTCCTGATTTAAAAGGCAGTTGCATTTTTTCCAAAGAATAATCTGGGCTTGTTGCCCATACCCCACAAGGAGCTCTTAAAAGTGTTATTAATTTTGAAAAGAAACAGAGCAAGGAGCTAAGAACAAGTAGAAGTCACAGGAGAACATTTGTTTTTAATATTCTAATTCTGCCTGGATAGAGGGAAGGCTTGACATCTATGTAAATCCAAAACCATCTGTGTGATAAAAGAATTGAAATTAATTTTGACTATTTTTCTTAGGACTCTGGAAAATAGGACTCTTAACCACCTGATTTCCACCTGCTGCCAATGAAAACTATAATCTGAGAGTGCAAAGTTATGCACCCCTGAGAGATACTAAGAGCTGCCAACCTGAGCCAATATATTTTCTACCCTGAAATTTTCCTGAACAATTCAGCGGTTTGTAATATTGGAGATGTCTGAAGGGGGTTGGTAGAGAATAAAAATATAAAATCAGCATGTAGGCATATTTTCATCTCTTGGGAACCTTACGCATTCTAATTTGTATTTGACTCCAAAGCCAAATCAAACAGGGGGGGAACAGAGGGGACATCCCTGTCTTGCACCAAGGAGGGGAGATGATGTGATTGGTTACAACAGAAGCTAGGACTGGAGTACAAAAGTCTAATCCAGGAAATGAAAGAGGGACCAAATCCAAATTTTTGTAGAAAGAGGAACAAAGACTTTTTCTACATGTGACAGAACAGTTCTGAAGGGTTTTAATAGTAGGACAGTGCAGAGAAGCTCACGAATGTTGGCTGACCCACGTCTCTTTTGTAAAAATCCTATGTAAGCAGCGTTATGTTCCTCATTTTTTCTAGTCATCCAGGTAGAATTTTAGACAAGTAATGCCAGAGTTCATTAAGGGTATTGGGAAAAAGCTAGCACATTCTTGGGCATCTTTGCCAGGCTTAAAGCTTGACAGAAAATGGGAATTAATTCACTAAAGAAGGTAGAGTGTCTTTAACAAAAGCCTCTGTGTATACTTCAGACAGTCTGGGAGCCAGGCTGTCTTTTATTTGGGCCTAAATTTCAGCTAGAAAGCCATCAAGACAATATTTTTAATTATACAGCTCTAATCTAAGCACATCTGTTTTTCTTTCATGCTTTAATAAGCTTCCAAATGATCAAATACAGCCCATAGGGGCAAGAGTCCTGATCCAAGCCCACTGAACTCAGTGGAAAGACTTCCATTTTCTTCCATAGGCACTGGATCAGGACCTCAATGCTTGGGATAGAAGAGGAGGTTGTATTGCCAAAAATACAAATACACTTCTACCCCAATATAACATGGCCCGATACAACATGAATTTGGATATAACACGGTAAAGCAGTGCTCGAGGAGGGGCCGGGAGGGCTGCACACTCCGGCATATCAAATCAAGTTTCATATAACGCGGTTTCACCAATAACACGGTAAGATTTTTTGGCTCCCAAGAACAGCGTTATATCGGGGTAGAGGTGTAATTCTCCTTGAGCTACTGATGTGCATAAGCTTAGCTTGTTACTTTATCAACAAAAAGAAGACAGCAGCTAAAGTGTAGTGCAAACAATTAAAATTAGAATGACTCTTTGTGCTCTCATAGGCCCTAATCTTGGGTGGTATAGAAGCATATATGTAACTTTAAGCATGAAAATAGTCCCAATGACTTCACTGCTTGAAGTTATGCAGATGCTTAAGTACTTTGTTTAACTGGGGCCTAAGTCACCTAATCAAACAAGGATATGTAGAACTATGACTACATTAATGTGCTGAGCTATATTATTGGAGTCTTAAACATTCATATGACATGAACTATTTCTCATCATATAACCTTATATTATTTTCACAGATGTAATAAATAGCCATATATGCATATCTTGCTAGCAGCAGTTCTCATTGAAGAGATATCATCTTAAGAGGAATATTGGGAACCCAATGTGACACTAGCAGTAAATTATACTAGGGTTTTTCCTATAGTATCAGAATGTTATTAATATCAAAATATGTAAATAAATTGTGTTTACATACTAAACTCAGCTATGAATCACAATGTATATATATTATATTAATCCATTTAAATATTTGCCTTTACAAAAGGCAGTTTACCTTTAAGACATTGGCCAAGTGTTCTGCTCCCCGCCAGGTCAAACTACATCCTGTAAAATTTATAGATTTGATGTTGGCTGAGTTTCTCACACTTTGACAGATTGCTGAAGTTAAAAAGATAAAAAAAATTACAGTCAGATAATTTAAATGAATAATACTTACCATGTTTCTTATGGTGGTGTTATAAAGGCAAAATTAGCATTCTGAAAGAACCTAGATCCTTGAATGAAGAACTACTGTAGAAGAGCGAAGTATATTATTTATTTTAAATAAAAATATTTTAACTGTTCCATAACTCTGCATACAAACATGAAATATCTTTAAAATAGGTATATTTCAGAAGTGCTTTATATTTCATGTTAAAGCAGTCTAGATATTCCACTTAATATAAATGCTAGCTAATGTATTTCATGACTTGTAAACATGTATAAAAGGAACTTTTCAACATAAGAGTTTGTTTGCTTGCAGCATACAGTAGGGTACTACTTTATTTCAGTGTGAAGAATGCTCAAAACCAAACACTAAAAAAAGAAAAAGATAGATAGTCACAGAAATGACTTCACACACAAAATTTCACAATGTTCAAAGTGAACATGATTGTTTTCTGTTATAATCAATAAAGATTTAAATAGGGATGGAACAATGAGATTTTTTTTTTAAAAGGTATTTTAAAAGCAGTAACACAAAAGACACAGATCACCTTAGGCTATTTCTTTTAAATTTCAAAACTTACTTTCCAATCCTCCATCTCCAATTGGACAATGTGCTAATGACAAGCTCTCCAAAGATGACGTCTTGGCCAACCCCTTCAAAACAAAAATCACTGAAAACATTTTTTGAAGTGCTTGAACAACAATATTTTAATAGCACATATCTGAAGAAAAAGTAGTGGTCCTCACTCCCACTATGGATCCTTTATGCATGTAGAAGGGCCAGAATGGTGCAAAGGGGCCCTAAAACCCTTATTTGTGTCTGAGGGAGGATTCTCCTAGTGCAGAAACTGTGGAAAATAGCTGTAAATCTGCCTTCTAAGCACTTCTCCTAATCCCCAGTGAAGGGGGCATGCCAGGGTAGTGCTGGGATGACATGTCAGAGGGAGGGCTGCAACAGGCCAGAAAACCTGAAGAGGTTGCAGTAACTTTGAGAAGTCCCCAGATCTGTCTAAGTTACACTAGCGGCCTCTCCAACCCTGAGAATCATCAAGGGCAAAAGAAGCTTAAATCTACCATAGCTCCACCTACATCTGTGGTGGACCTTTAAGAGCGCAAGATAGAATCTCACCCAACATCTTTATTGCTAACTGTATACATCAGGTTTTTTTGTGTATTTGAAGTCTTACCTTTGTTAAAAATATTAGATCTCGCTCTCTTAGAAGCAGTCCCTCAAGTTCCACATTTTTTAGAGCACTTGATATATTCAGACAACCTCTGATGGCTTTACATAATTGAGTAGTCATGTCTTTTGATCGAATTGCTGGAATTCGTCTTCTAAAGTAGGTTTTAGGTCTGTCAGCCCCTAATGAACAACAAAAGCGAATCACTGATAAAATCCAGGTCCCATTGAATCAGTGGGATTTTTGCCATGTAAGTGGGGCCAGAATTTCTCTCTATTTCTTTGTTTTATGATTGTGATATCTGAAGAATTATTCCCTTTTTCCCCATACACACACCAATTGCTATATTGGATCAGAACTGTGGTTCATTGAATCCAGTATCCTATCTCCCACAGAAGCCAAAACTGCGGGGGCGGGGTGAGGGGGAATCCCTTAACAGATATAAATAAACTGGACAATGGAAAAGTTTTTCCTATACCCAAGAAGTAATGTCTGAAATTTCATTTTTATACCTCTTGGATTTTTTTTCTAATCACCACCACCTAGTGGACCATTAAAAGGAAATGAGAGCTTCACTAAGTGTCTCCAGCTGATGCTATTCATATCACACAATCCTATGTTGTGATAACTCAGCTTTCAACACAAGATTGGTTTATTGTGCTTTAACTAAGAGGATATGATCGAAAACCATTTTTTAAAAACCTCCCAGTTTTCCTGTAATGAATTCCCAACTAGACAGATATAATTAAGATCTCAAATGTTCATTACAAACCTGATTCTCCAAGACCCTGTTGATGAAAGCTTCTTATTACAATAGAAGTCAAAGTCTTATTATGCCTGATAGCATTCAGAAGTGGTGCCCAATCAGAAGCCTTGAGGCGATCTGCATTTAGCTCAAGAATGCCCTGATTCACATTAGCTTTCACAGTTTTTAGTGGGACAGAGCCTTGAACAGCACAGAGAAATTCATAGTGAGAGTAAAAATCCAAGGTGCTCTGTCTCCTTACTTTGACTGAGTCAATCATTTCAATTCGTGTGCTGAGTTCCTCTCTAAACTGAGGGAGAAAGAAAAAAATAAAAGACAAACTGATTCCACTGAACAGTAGATTTAATGTTACATGCTTTCAATATAAACATATGGGCACACAATATTAAAAAAGCCACAATAAAGCTTACATTCGAACAATTCACTAAATTCAGCACATATACGAAGACAATATCATTATGTTTAAAGTACTATACCCAACTGAATGAGAGGAAGGAAAGAAAAACCCTTACATTGACACCTTCACAGATGTAGTCAATGTGCTAACTACTATAAAGCTAACCTTTCAAGGCTCCATGTTGCCACATGCTGAGTGCTTCTTGTGGAACCCTCAATGCCTTAAGCTGGTGCTGACTTACGTTCTGATCCAGCAATGAGATACATACAGGGAGATCCTTGCTCCTAGGACTGTTCACGTGTTCCAAGTTAAGCACATGATCAGGTGCTTTGCTGGACAAGAATCTAATCTACTACTACGGGATAGTCCAACTATAGAAAATAATCAAAACCAGAACTTGTCAGTTGCAACCACTGAGAAGCTGCTTCACTGACTGCAGGCAGAACAGAAATTGCGTTTTCTTATTCTAAAAGAATTGGAGCAATCATCTCACTGTTACCCTGTGCTTCCTCTATGTATCAGTCTCTCTCATCTTAGAATGAGAAGAGCTTACGATCTAAGTATTTCTGTTCTGTGTTGGTATAGCACCTAGCACAATGGGGCCTTAATTCATGGTTAGGGTCTCTAGCCTGCTGTAACAGGGTGGACAAAAATCAGTGATTTAAATTAAAAAATCCAATTTTTTTAATTGGATTTTTTTGGATAAAATGCTTTTTGAGGAAAAAACCTATCTAAAGATAGTTTTAATTAAAATACATTATAGTTCAAAGATATGTATGTCATCATGGAACAGGGATTATAAACTCTAATTCTATAGTATGAGACAATATATTCATGTAATGTTTAAGAAAAGTTTTGTAAATGAATTCCAATAGCGCATGGATTAGGGACCCAATCTTATGGGGTTCCAGGGGCTTCTGTATAGATTATTTAAATTAATCTTTCCATCTACTCAATGGGACTCAGTGCTCAGTCTAGAAGATACCATCAGAGATGCTTAGTTTTGCAGTTCTCAAACTGTGGATATGTGTCTCCAGAAGTAACACGCTTGTTAACAGCAAAAATGTTTAATAAATAAATACATAAATAATATATAGAGGTGAGAAATAACAGACCTCAATCCTATCATCCCTCCGCAAATTTGTGTATGCACAGTTAATCCCTTACCTCTCTCTAAAAGTGCAAAGTTTCAAAAGTTCAGTGAATAGAACATTGTTGGGGTCAGAATAGATCTGGACAAGAAGAAGTTTGGAGATAAATGTGAGAACGGAGGGACAGGAAGAAACAAAAGTGAAACTGAGCAACATATTCCAGAAGTCTTGAGGTCTTTCTGACTGCAGCCTTTATTGATTTGAGATCTACCATACCATTCTCTCACTAGACAGGAAAACCTACAATGGCAGCAGGCTGTAAAAGAGACACAATTTGGGAATATTTTAATGAAGTTCCTCTACCTGTGGGTAAGAAAGGCATGCCAGCAAAATGCGAACAATGCAACAAAAAAATGCAAGGCCTGGCTGCCCAAATGAAACAACATCATAAGAAGTGTTTCTTCTCAGGAGGAAGCTGCCTTGAAAATGATGAAACATGTCTGAACATGCAGGATCTTCAGGTTGATAAACTTTTTTATTTCATAGTTCTTTCTTAAGGACTGCCTGTCTTCCTTCTGGACTATTCTTGAGTTCTCACGTTTGAGCAAAAATATAGTTGTTACTCTATGGTACTACCATTTCAGATGCAGTTGTGATAAAAAATAAATAGCTGAAGTAGGCAGATGTTCCTTTTACAATTTCACCTTTAAAGTAGTCAGTGAATGCAATGAGTAATACTAAATGAGCAGTATGGTAATTAAATAATTGTATTGACTTATTTTGTTTAGGAGAATCCATCCTCAGCATATAGGATTCTGAAGACTATTCACTTTCAAGATCACCATAATTTTCTATAGTTTCAGAGTTATCTGCCAATGACCATGTTTCAGTCACATCATGGATGTCACATAGCCACAGTATATCACCTGTAGCCAAAAAAAAAATAATAAAAAAAATCGCTATCATCCAGAAACAACCATGGATAAGTTTGTGATAAGAACCAGCAGATTACAAAAAGAGGTAATTGATGAAAAAATTGCCTGGTTTGTTTATGCAACATATTCTCCTTTCCATATGATTGAGAACCCGCACTTCATTAACATAGTTCAGTCATTAAGACCAGGATACGGTCCACCCAACAGAGCAGATGTCACAGGCAAATTGCTGGAAAGAGTGTATGAAGAAGAAATTGAGCAGTATGCAAAAGGTCTAGAGCAGGGGTGGGCAAACTATGGCCCACAGGCCGGATCCAGCCCCTGTGGTGCTGTGGGCCCCGCACTGCTTGGGGAAGCGGCCAGCACCATGTCCCTGGGAGAAGGGGCAGAGGACTCTGCATGCTGCCCTTGCCTGCGGTCACCTCCCCCAAAGTTTCCATTGGCCAGAAACTAAAAGAGATGAGCAACATGGCTTTAGGAAGGGAAGGAATACTATAGACACAGTATTTACTGGAAGGAACTGAGTGAGATCTTAAAAAGAGAAATATGCAATGACAGAGTTAAATTACAAGCATTAAAAAACAAATGGGAGAAGCACTATCTGCAGCTTATTTTCTTACAGATATTCTCAATACTTGGTACCAGGGTCAAACCTTAACTGCTGAAGAGGAGGAGTTGGCTATGACATGGACATCCAGCAATCATCCCTCTATAATGCCAACTATAATAAACTTCAGAGCGAAGGGTGAACCATTCAAGAAATATGTGATTGCTGATGATGTTTTAAAGAAAGTCACACCAGTGAACTGGTGGAAGTCACTTAAGCACTTGGAGTCAGAGACTGTTGAAGTGATAATCTCACTTTTAACAGCAGTAGCTTCTTCTGCAGTGTAGAAAGAATATTTTCTTCCTTTAGACTAATTCATTCCAAATTGAGAAATCATTTGGGACCTGAAAAGGCAGGAAAGCTTGTTTTTCTTTTCTTTTCCAGATTATGCATGAACAGGAAAATGAAAGTGAAGATGACAGAGTTAGCTGCAGAAGCCAATATTTTAAGTTTCTCATGTTGACCTGGCTGACATAGTCTATTTAGTTTTAATTTAACTATTTTAGTTAAAAACAATTTTAACAAAAACAAACCTGATTTTAAAAAAACTTGAATGTTTAACTAATTTCAAAAATCCATATGCTTGTTTTGTTAAAATATTATGTTTGCTGTTGAAGAAAACAATCCAGAATACATAACGTTGTTGTTTTAGTTAAATAAAACAATTTAAAATGTCTGTCTGGTGATGTTCTCCTAATACAGCATAGCAAGAAAATCTTCCAAATATTAATGATTAACCTGTTGAATTGGATATATTTATGAAGCCACTGGGAGGTGAACTATCTGCTTCAATTACCTTTGGTAAATGGTATCATAGGGGTAGCCGTTTTAGTCTGTAGCCACAAAAACAACGAGGAGTCCGGTTGCACCTTAAAGACTAACACTTTTATTTGGGCATAAGCATAAGCTTTTGTGCTCTCTACCCACAAAAGCTTATGCCCAAATAAATTTGTTAGCCTTTAAGGTATCACTGGACGCCCCAATGTCTATGATAAATGAAATAACCAAACAAGCATTCATTTTCTGATATAGCTGTAAAATAAATCTGCAACATTTTCAAAATAAATCACTTAAAATTGTATAGTGTGTACTTTCTAAAAATTAAACCTACATCTATCTCTGAGTTGTGAAGAATATGTATTAAGGTGATAACAACCAACAAGAATGCACTTTTATGTAGAAATCCATGACTAAACTGAGTCTTCCTGATTTAAATCAAATCCACCCTGTACCATTATACAAATAATGAGACCAACAAAAGGTTCTGGGACCACCCTGAGATTGGAGATGCTCAGAGGGTCAAAGATTTTAAGAGAATTATAGGAATTTTATACATGAATCAAAACTGAGCCTTGATCTACACTACAAACTTATGTCAGTATAATTATGTCACTACACTGACCAACACAGAAATACCAATCTAACTCCTGATGTAGACAGCGCTATTTTGACAGAAGGACTTCTCCTATCGACATAGCTACTGTCTCTCGGGGAGGTGGAAAACCTACACTGACAGAAGAACCTTCCTGACAGCATAGGCAGAGTCTTCACTAAGCATTACAGCAGCTATGCTGCTCCAGCACTGTAAGTGCAAACAAGCCCCAAGTATCCTGTACTGATAGTACCTACAGAAATAATTTGAAAAAGTGTTTGGAAATGTAAAAGCTGACTAGACAATTTGTGTGTTACAATGACATACTTTGCATATATTACATCTCCATCAAGGCGTGAAACTTGTTTTTCCTAATAGTTCTTCCCGAACTAGAAATTGTGACCAACCACTGCATGAGATTAAGCAAATACTGATGTTAATATGTGACAAAAAGTTGATGGTTACACACAGACATAGAATATGAACACACTAACCTGGCCTTAAAACAAACAAACACAAGCAAACCTCTATGCTTCCATAACCAATAATACCCAACTGTAAAATCCAACACCATGCCATTACATTGGCTATTCAGAGTGTTAACCACTTCCTCCACTTTTAGATGCAATAATCTGATTTTTTAAGAAAATTATTAGGCATATAAAAGTTACACTAAGTCACTGCATCTCTTGCACAACCACTTTCTCATATTTCTTGCAAGGAAGAGCCAGGAGTAAGCACAGTCTTCCATTTATTTACTTGTAGTCTGTAAGATTCAGGAAGACTTCAAAAACAGGGCACTGTATTTTCACATCTGTTTTACTGACAGCTCAGGCACAATCTAATTAAGAAGCTCATTCACTGAAAACTACAGCTTTATATGCTTCTTTTGGAAAAACTTACTCGGAAGGATTTGAATTGCCTCTTATGACAATTATAAGTGATACCAACAAGAAGGAACATAGTTCAACTTTGCTTCCCTTTCCTCACAGACTGGGTGTTAATTTTGTAGACAACATCAGTATATATGTATGGTAAGTGTATCAGGAATTTATTGCCTTGCAGGTTGAAGACACGACAGTAAATGACGGTAAAGCAGACTCTCATAGACTCATAGACTCTAGGACTGGAAGGGACCTCGAGAGGTCATCGAGTCCAGTTCCCTGCCCTCATGGCAGGACCAAATACTGTCTAGACAATCCCTAATAGACATTTATCTAACCTACTCTATCTCCAGAGATGGAGATTCCACAACTTCCCTAGGCAAGCTATTCCAGTGTTTAACTACCCTGATAGTTAGGAACTTTTTCCTAATGTCCAATCTAAATCTCCCTTGCTGCAGTTTAAGCCCATTGCTTCTTGTTCTATCATTGGAGGCTAAGGTGAACAAGTTTTCTCCCTCCTCCTGATGACACCCTTTTAGATACCTGAAAACTGCTATCATGTCCCCTCTCAGTCTTCTCTTTTCCAAACTAAACAAACCCAATTCCTTCAGCCTTCCTTCATAGGTCATGTTCTCAAGACCTTTAATCATTCTTGTTGCTCTTCTCTGGACCCTCTCCAATTTCTCCACATCTTTCTTGAAATGCGGTGCCCAGAACTGGACACAATACTCCAGTTGAGGCCTAACCAGCGCAGAGTAAAGCGGAAGAATGACTTCTCGTGTCTTGTTTACAACACACCTGTTAATGCATCCCAGAATCACGTTTGCTTTTTTTGCAACAGTATCACACTGTTGACTCATATTAAGCTTGTGGTCCACTATGACCCCTAGATCTCTTTCTGCCATACTCCTTCCTAAACAGTCTCTTCCCATTCTGTATGTGTGAAACTGATTGTTCCTTTCTAAGTGGAGCACTTTGCATTTATCTTTATTGAACTTCATCCTGTTTACCTCAGACCATTTCAATGGGCTATGATGTATTAAACCTCCCAGGACAAGCAGTTTTCTATTATATACTTCCAATATATATTCTATCAAAGACAACCCTAACATTCTTATCACAGATTTCTTTCTGCCACTGGACCTTCCCACCTAGAGTTATCATAGGGCTTGATTTTCACAAGTGCTAAACCTCACAACTCCATCTGCAGTCACTAGATGCTATAGGTGCTCAGGGTCTCTGAAAAATGTTCAGAAGTTACATATGCAAAATGCACTCAAAAGCTACCATCCCTGCTGTTAAACAAATGTTCGTCTTTTTCCTTGCTGTTAAAAAGAGCCTTATAATACTATATAGTATGCTGAGTTTTATATCATCAGCAAATAATTTATGTAATAAGATCCAATTACAGAAAACTATTCATGTTCTATGCGTTCAATGAACTGTTCCAAGTAAATCATTTATTAAAGCAGTAGAACTTGAATCTGTATCGTTACGGCAAAGCCCCAAACCCGAATGGGTGTAGAATGGGATCAGGAAGCTACTGACCTCTGCTGAGGCTGATCCCAGCTTTTCTCTCGTCCTGATCTCACAATACGCCCCTCTCGAGAGCTATATAAACCTTCACTTCTGAGTTATCTGGTTTACTAGCGCCAGCCAGTAACGGAAACAGACTGGGAGCCTTGATTCCAGAGAGTCAAATAAGTCACTGCAACCAAACAGCGAGCGCCACCTGCAAGTTCAAAATCAGTCGCAAATATGCACGACAGACACAGACCCACCAGGACACACACATGGTCCACATTCAGCGCTGCCCGACATGCGCGCGCCCCCTCACGCTCCCAATAAGCGTGGTCACGGCGACCCCCCCCGGCTCACAGATTTAACCCCCCCGCCCTCCTCGAGCGCTCGCCCCTACTGTCCCCCGGCAGGCCCGTGCCCAGCGCCCCCATCTCCCCATAGGCTCTTCGGTTCCGCGCTCTCTGCCTCTCCCCCCCGCAGCACCCCATCACCCGCCCAGCCAGCCGCGATCACCGACCCCGGCACCCACCCCCTTTGTAGCTATCAGCCAGCTGCGAGCGCGCGGGGAGGTTTCCTTGGTTTCCCAACCGCCCCTTAACACGTGACTACTGGTGCTCGCTACCCATTGGTTGCTACCACGGTTCAAAATGGCCGCGTCCAACGAGCGGTTTGTGTAGGTAGGTCTCGCGCGCCGCTACTCAGTAACGTTGCCAGCCGCTCCTGGGCCGAACTTCCGAACCCAAGGGCAGGATCAAAACGTGCCGCGTCGCCAGCTTCCGGCTCCGCTTCCATCCAGAGGCGGGATTTCACCGAGTCCGCTCACACCCGCTAAGCTACGCCCCCTTCCCCCGCGGCATCAACGGATCCCTCTCCCCATCCCCATCCTGGTCACCTAGCTACACCTCAGCCAATGCTCCGAGGCCGGTACGCCGCCCATTGCCAAGCAGTACGCAGTCCTCCCCCCAGCCTTAGACACCCCGCCGCCCCCTTCCAGCAAGGCCCACCTCCAGTGCAGCCCCAGCACCTACTGCAGGTAAGGGCAGTGTCCACAGCAGAAAGCTTTGTTTCTTGACTCCTTTTCCCATTTATGTGAGGTTGGAGGTGCCCGCCGTTCTTGGCCACTCCGAGGGATCCAAGGCTTGGGCATGCAGGTGTTGGGATTCCAGTCCTTTTCTCTTCAAAGGACCCATCATCATTTCCTTGGTCTTCCACACTGTTTCTTGGTGTCTTATGCTTTCTTTCCTGGTTATTCTCCCATTCTTATCACATGTCCAGCCCACCTCAACCATATGCTTTCAGTGGGAGTCCCAAGTCCATCTTCCCCTTAACTTCTTCCATGGACACAATCTACCTTCCATTTGCCTGCCGTTCTTCTCAGTGTGTTATTTTCTACTACTTGTATCCTTTTTTTTTTTGTCACCATCTCCCTGAGACCCCCCCATTTCAAACCATAGAGTAGGCTGGGACAGACAAGCACACAGAGCATACTGTTTTCCTTTGTTTGTTATGTAATTGCTAGTTCCACAGTACTCCTGCCCCCTTTTTCACTGTTGCCCATGTACATTGGGTTCCACTTCTCA
Source organism: Gopherus flavomarginatus (assembly GCF_025201925.1). Lineage (NCBI taxonomy): Eukaryota > Metazoa > Chordata > Testudines > Testudinidae > Gopherus > Gopherus flavomarginatus. The sequence continues at coordinate 101,712,645 of NC_066619.1, read as the reverse complement.
TTTTTTCAAATCTCTGTCTGATGGTACTAAGTGTGTTTCCCATGTACACAATTTTTTCCTCTGCTTTAACTTGCTTCCTGAAACTTCAGTCAACAGCTCTTCTTCTACCTTCCTATTTGCATAACTTGTTTTCTTTGTGTTTACCTTAAAATCATGGTCTTTAAATGTACACCCACTCTGATACCATATTTGCCAATTCCTCTTTGTTGTTAGTCAGAAGGGCCAGATCATCAACATACATTAGTTTTCTTTTCCTCTCCACAGGCTTGGTTATCCTACTGAACTCCATAACTAGTAAGAAGTTAAGTGGAGTCAACACGCTCTTGTCTCAGTCCTGCCACCACATCAAAACTCTTTGAAATTCCATGTACTGTTACCACGCTTAATTCAACACCTCTATCTCTACTTCTTGAAGTCCCCCACCCATTGATCTCAATACTCAAAACACCAGCTGCCACAGAACCAAGTCATTCGCTTTCTTCACAATCAATATATGCTCTGTTATGCCTTCCATTTATCAATCTTTCAGACTTCTGTCTTATTGCAAATACTGTGTCTATAGTATTCCTTCCCTTCCTAAAGCCATGTTGCTCCTCTCTTTTATCTTCCTCCCCCTTGCCCTTCAGTCTTCCCTCCAGAACTCTCTCAAGGACTTAGAGAGATGCACTTAACAGGGTGATGCTCCAGTAATTTGCATCACACTTATCCTTCCAAAGAGGCACAATCAGTCATGTTCTCCAGTCATCATCTTTGCTTGATCCCACAAATCTATGAAACCGCTTTACTCCAGTATCTCCAACTGCATTGATCATATCAACTGTTATTTCATCTTCACCAGCTGCTTTGGCATTCATTTTATTTAGTGCTTCTTCTGTCTCCCTCACAGATATCAATACCCTTTTGAGGGTTCCTCATAATTGCTGGCAGTTCTTGCACTCACAACCCTCTCTTCTTATTTAACAGCTTTTGAAAATATTTTTTCCATAGCTTAACCATCTCTTTAGGGTTAGTTGCCATACAGTTCCCATCCTTCAAACAAAGATCTCTTCATATTTTATTTGTGTTCCTCTTTTTTTGTTAACCCAAAAAACAATTTCCTGCCATTATGTTCCTCCAGCTTTCTGTACAGTTCCTCTTCACCCTTCATTCTACATGTAACAGGATCCACTGGAGTCAATTCAATAATGGGTTTATGGACATGACAAGTAATGGCTAAAGTAGATTGAAACAGGAGGGAAACTGTTTGTTGCACCTGCCAAGGAGAAGGGGGAACTGTTGAGGAGCTGCAGCTTATTATCTAAGCCAAGGAGAGGTGAAGAGAGTGTTCCAACACCCCATTACTATAATGCCTGATAAACTACAAGTGTTGCCAAAGTGAAAAAGTCATTTTTTATTCCAGATTGTCAAGGAATCTAAGAAATAAAGGTCACAAGTCAAGTGTCTCATGCTTCTGTTTGATACACTTTAATTGCGTGACTCACGCACAACCAAGTTGAGGTCAGGCACAGTTTAGGAGACATGCACCCATCTCCCCCTAGGAAAACCCTTACTACAGATATAGCCCTATGAAGATAGATATTTTTCTTTAAGTCTGTAGCAGGTAGTTAGGGAGGAGGGGTTGGGTGAAGGCTTTAGACAGAAACTGTAATGAAGCAGGAACAAAATATTTATTGTACAGTATTAGAAGAAAGTACCTTTCTGAGAGTCTGTACCGTTATCACATAACTTCATACACACTATGTATACATGTGCATTAATCCCTGTTTAGTGAGAAATGCTGAAAACATGTAGCCTATGCACTAAGGCTAGGTTTTGCAATTCACTCATGGATAGAGATGCCTGCCTCTTGTGAAAACAATTAATATACATTTATGGCTGAATTAAATAAGATGTGTGCAGTGCTTTTTATAAATTCCATCAAGCTATGATTCAGTACATTGAGCAAGCCTGTGGGATCTGATGAGACAGCTTAGTGTCCCTTGGAAGATAGTGCCATTGATAGAAGAGCTCTGTACTGGAATGGAAAACAGTGTTTGAGTCAATGGCAGATACGTGGCATACTTTACTATTTCAATGGGAATTTAACAAGGCTGTGTCCTGTCATCATGGCTGTTCAGCATTCATTGGTTGATGGATAAGCTTCAGGAGGCAACTGGTAGTAGCATGGAGCTGAATGCCATCTTGCTTTGCAACCTGAATATATCAGTGACTTTGTCTTGTTGGTTCAGTTAGGTGAACTGCTGGAGCTGATGGCCAGGCAAGCAGGCAGGAAACAGTGGGCCCTGGACTATATTAATCCAGACAAAACTACATCCCTGGCCGTTACCATCGAGTAGTCTCCAGTTTCAGATTACAACCAGCTCAGTATTAACCTATCTGGATGGGATATCAAGCTGACAATTGTCATATACTTGAGAAACATCATAGCACTGAAGGATGTTCAAAAGATTTGGGTGTTTGTATAGCAGCAACCACTGATATGTTCTGTGCCCTTCAGCAGTCACTGTGGAAACACTGTAACATCAAGCTTATGAAGCTGTGGAGTTAGTTATGCTAACTCTGTTGTATGGTAGTGAAACATGGGAATGCTAAAGAGTGGCAGATTGACTTTTCAGTTCTTGTCATCTTTGTCAGCTGCTCCATACTGAGTAACAGGACAGGATCGGCAATGTGCATGTTCAAGCCGAACCCAGCAGCCACCTCCATCAGTACTGTTTCAGTTTTGGCAGCTTTCTTGGTATTGATGTATTAGGATGGAAGACTAACAAATTACATAGCATTTTTACTAAGGAATGCCACTACCTGGCTGGCCATTACATGGTCCCCAGAAGCTTTAGTGACCTAAGATCACAGATGATGGACATAGACTGAACATCAGTGGTTCTCAAACTGTAGGTCAGGCTCGTGGATCGTGACCTCATTTTAATATTAGACTTGCTGGGAGTCGGGGCAGAAGCAGAAGGCGGAGCTCCACCCCAAGCGGGGCTTGGCTGTCACCTCCTCTCCCCACACCCAGGGCAGTGAGGCTCACGCTGTGGCCCCTTCTGCCCACACTCGGGGCTTGGGCTCCGCCCCACCCCCGCCCCCAGGATCATGTAGTAACTTTGTTGTCAGAAGAGGATAACGGTGCAACGAAGTTTGAGAACCCCTGAGCTAGACCATTTTAAGCACATAGCTAGAGATTTTGATTCAAGTGGTGCCTGATGTAAGCTGGCCACATCCCTTTGGTATTTGTCTTACTGATGATGTAATATGGGTAAGTGCAATTGCTTATTTTACAAGTTATGTTTGTTGCCTTGCCTAGGGACTGGAGTATCAAAATCTAATGCCAGATATCGTCTAAAGTTAAATGAGCTAAAGCCCCTAGAACATTTGTAGAATACTTTGTTTCCATACAGATTTAATAATATTAGACATCAAAATCTTCATCTATCATCAGAAGATGATCTATGAATACAAGTGCAATCTCAGTGCCAGTCCAGTCAGTACCCTGACTAAGAAGCATTCAAGGGACTGGAGGTCACCTGATACTCTGCAAATTGCTTCACCGCCACCTTTTCAATAATTTTAACCAGAAAAGGCAGATGAGATACAAATAGTTGGTCAGACTGCCAACATCAGGTGCTGGTTTGTAGAGTAGAGGCTGTATGGATATTTCCTTCAGAGAAGCTATTAATCAGCCATTCTTTCAGGAAGCATTGACAATCTGTACCAATAAAAGAGGTAGTTCTTCCTTTAAAGCCTTCACTATTCATGGGGTCTGAGCACAAGTCATAGAACAAAATGCCCCCAACACTTGTCATACTTTAGGGGTGCCACTAGCTGAAACACAAGCAAAGAAGATAGCATTTGTCTTCTCCAGAGCACAGGTGCTGGCTTCCTCCTTTCAGCTGCGTGCCCAACCCCTGCTCAGGCTCCATCCCACTCTACCCCTTCACCAAGACCCTACCCCTCTTTCCACCATGCCTCTTCCTGTCCAGTTCCACCCCCTTTCCCCAAGTGCACCCCATCCCCACTCTTCCCCTCAGTGCCTCCTGCATGCTACAGAACAGCTGATCACAGGAGGCACTGCGAGGGAGCGGGAGGAGTTGATTGGCAGGTAGGAGGTGCTGGGGGGGGTAGGAGAGGAGCTGGCTGCCAATGGGTGCTAAGCATCCACTAATTTTTCTCTGTTGATGCTCTAGCCCTGAAACACCCACAGAGTTGGCGCCTATGCTCCAGAGACATTAATTAGGTCTGTACCATTTTTTTAAGCAATAATGCTGTTTGGCCAAATAACTTTTAACAAAAAAGAACTATTATACATCTTCACTCATATGCTACATGCTTTTTAAAAAAAATATTTTTGATTGTGTCCCTAATCACTTTTGTATTTCTTTAAATTCCTCCTCTGTTCTGCATTAATTTCCCTTCTTTGATATTTTCTTAACTGTATCAGAAGTCCCAAGAAGGTGGCTATTTGTTGAAAGACCGTAGTTTTGTGTTAAATTTATATATTATTGTGGGCTGAGATTATGTGTAATCTTACTGGGGCGAGATGTGACATGTGAGGCCTGGGAGTTTAAGTAAGACTACACTGAAAGCAAGCATGGACTTTTGGCACAATAAGTATTAAGTGGCATTCCTGAGGAGTCCCTAGGGGAGCGGTAAATACAAATTCCTCAACTCCAGTTATGCAGAAATCCAGCCTTTTGAAGATATGCCTGAGGAAAGAGTTATTGATTGCTGATTACCTATTATAGAAGGCAAACATCCAAGGCTTGAGCTGTATAAAGAAGCAGCCAATCTGTCCAGCTGTGGGGATTTGTTCTGGATCTAAGAGGGATGAACTGGTGGCCATAGGGAAAAACTAGTGGTAGGTTTTGCAGGACTAAATCCAACAACAGCTCTAGGTTGAAACTGGAGGAGACCTCTAGTAAGCTTTCTAGTGTGCATGTGGATTCTTCTGTTGTTTAATATGTTTTCTCTATAACGCTTAGAAGCAGCTCTGGCGTAAATAATAAATGTGGCTGATACAGTGGTCTTAGTCTTCTGAGAAAAAGCAATGCACAGCCACTGAACTTTTTAGGTAGTCCAGCTTTCTGGGGATATAATGTAATTCCAGGTTGCTGTATAGCCTTAAAAACCAATGGTCAGGAGGGAGTGAGATGCAGGTCTCTGCTCAAGAGAAGTGAGGGCTGGGAGCCTGTCTTTTAGTGGGTTCCCTTGAGGGACCACGGAAAGGGAATGCAGTTGCAATTACCCTGAAACTGGGACAACTATTACTAGTTTTATACTTACATCTACCAATCAAAGGCATGGGATGATGTAGGCCTTTCCGAATCTCTGTATCCCTCATGTGACTGCTGAAGAATTGTTATGTATTTCTTATTTTCTTGAACTTGTATTTAAACATTGGCTTAGCGCTTAATGTTTGAGAAGAAACATCTCAGACAACTGTACACGAAAAATAGAAAGTGTAAGATTGGTTTGAGATTCCATAGGAGGTAAAGTCTTAGTGAATACAACTGCTATATCTTGGATGATTTCCAGCCAGGCTTTTTGCTGTCAAATTCCTGTCAACTGTAGTGAACTGGGATTTGCAGATGAATTATGAATCTCAGCAACATTGCCATTGACATGTAAATGAAATGAAAAGCTGCTATTTGGTTTTATACTTGGTACTTTATACGTTAGTTCTGTTATCTGTCGAGAATAAGATTGAGGGGTGAGGCTGAGGACAGCCCATAGAGCAGAATCAAGGATGATCAGAATGTAAATATAGTCCTCATTATCTTACAATATGGCAAAAATTTTCTCTAAATTATTCACCAGTGACAGCCTGTAGCTACCCACACATCCTAATAAATCTAGCGAAACATTCTGTAATGCAGCTGTAACTAGAGAGGGATTTGCCTTTTCAGTAAAAATAATATGTTGGACTGTAGCTTTAAGAGTGACATTCACCCTATTACTAAATGTGTGACGAGCTTCACTGCGGGGGGCAGCAGGTCTAATGGACAGGATATGGCTCAACAGTTCCCAGAATCTTCGAATGGCCTTCCTGGGCAAATCCAAGTTAGAGTGCATCCCTCCCCCAGGTTCTCCTGATCAGATGAAGCAGGAGGGGAGGGTAAGAGGACTTGGTCTTCCCTGTCCATTAGGCCAGCTAGGGCCCCCCCACACACACACACACACATCTCCTGCCTCCCCGTGTTCTCTCTGCAGTTTGGAGCAAGGTCACAGCAATCTGCTTCCCTTTCATTAGGGGCTTGCTCACACACTCTTCACAACTCAGATAGTCAGTTGGGGCTTCCTAGCTCACTTTTCAGTATCCATTTGTTCCCCCTTGTCAGGTGGGGGGAAGAGAGAAAAAGAGTCAAGCCCATAGCTTCCCACTCAGGTCTTACCCACAGTCCAGGCCCTTGCCCTGTGGATCCGTCTGCCCCAGAAGCTACAAATTCACTTGCTTCCTTCCTGTGGATAGCTTCACCTTCACGTTCCCCTGTATGACTGTCAGAGTCTCATTTTAAGCAGGGTCCCCATTTGGAGCATGTTTTGCAGCATTTGAGTGGTGGGGCCTTCTTAGCCAAATACTATTCTAACACATAGCTGGAGTAGCGGAATTTAGGTCGACTTACCCCGGTAGTGAAGGCAAGGCCAAAGATTGGCAGAGTGGTAAGTAATGATGAGGACAGGGCAGCGTTGATCTCCCTGGTAGTGAAGACAAACCCTTCGTGTGGAGTCTGTAAACTCATTCACAGAGGTCCTGCAAAGTCTCCCACACTAAGCACTCTTTCTATATAAAAAAACTGTAGTTTGATTCATTAAAAAATATTGTTTTCATTTACATTAAATTGTAATTTATTTACTGCAAAAAAAGTTTACATTTTTGCAGTCTTTTTGAGCCAAATCCTGGTCCCTGTGGTACAAACTAACCAAACGGTTGTGTGTTGGAGAGATTATGAGGAGAGATTAAAAAGACTAGGACTTTTCATCTTGGAAAAGAGACAACTAAGGGAGATATGATACAGGTCGATAAAATCATGAAGGTGTGGAGATAGTGAATGAAGGTGCGTTAATTTACTCCTTACAAAGCATGAGAATCAGGAGTCACGCAATTAAATTTAATATGCAGGAGTTTAAAACAGACCAAAGGAAGTACTTCTTTACACAATGCACAGTCAACCTGTGGAACACATTGCCAGGGGATGTTATGAAGGCCAAAACTATAACCAGGTTCAAAAAGAATTAGATAAATTCATGGACGATAGGTCCATCTGTAGCCAAGATGGTCAGGGATGCAACACCATGTTCTGGGTGGCCCTAGCCCCTGACTGCTGGAAGCTGGGAGTGGATGATAGGTGATGGATTACTTGATGATTGCCTCTTCTGTTCATTCCCTCTCAAGCACCTGGCATTGGCAACTGTCAGAAAACAGGATACTGGGCTAGATGGACCATTGGTCTGACTATGTATGGCTATTCTGATGTTCTTATATTCATGAAGGATGCAGTAGTATATGTGATCCAATGTGTGTGCCCTACATATAGGCTTTAGCCAGTGGATCTGTGTGTAATGATGAATCCACTGACCATGCCCTTGCCTTGATCTTTCCTCTGTTAATACACAGAGCTGTTCACACGGTACAGGGACTGTGCAGTACCATTTTATAGCCTCTGTGCAGTCAAACTACAGAATTCTAAGAAGTATATAGCAAAATATTGCTGATTTTATTAAACATAACAAGATACTTTGAGTCACATCTACAGTAAGGAAAGAGTGTGGGCAAGACTTAGAACATTTCAAAGTGCAGAAGTTATGTTCTACATGGAGTTCACACATACAAACTGGAGACTATACACAAAAAGCTGAATGTTTACACAGACAACTAAGGGGCCAATAAAAGTAATCTAGACATTCTATCCCAAAGGAATAATTGTTACCTATCTCTAATATAATTTAACTTTTGCATCTTACTCCAATTTTTTCCCTTTATTTCTTCTCTTTCTTCATTGGCTAGATACTGGAGGCATGACTGGATTTCCAGGTAGGCACATGCCTAGGAACACCAGCATTCTAGGGGCACCTTACCTCTCTAAAACTGTGTGCAACATGAAGGTTAGCTGTAGGCAGGGCGGGCGTTGAAGATGCTGTGCCTAGGGGCACGTAAGTTATAAATCCGGCCTTGACTGGAGGCTAACATAGCTATAAGGAAAATCTTTTAGCTTCTAATAACTTCTCAATTAATCTAAGTAGTATTTAGCTATTTTAGTAAAGCCTGTTAGTATCAGTGAAGGGTTTGGGAAAATACTGATTTTATAGTACTTTGGTCTTGTATAGCTGTTCTGACCTCATTCTCTGAGAGTTATGAAAACAGTTATGTTAAATTTGGCTTTTCAGAGCATTAAAAAATGAAAATTCTATGTGAAGCTTCCCACTACCCTTGAGGGTGTGGTCAGAGAGTTTTATAGCAGATTAATCTATTCTTCCACAGGAGCTAGAGTGAGTTTTTACATCCATATTTTAGGAGACTTAAACATTTCTACAGATGTATGATACGGGAAAATAATGAGGTACAATACATGTCACTTAACTACATTGTTTGATAGTGTTTTATACTCATTTAAAATAAAAATGAGATCCAAAATTTGTGCTGTTTTGTGTATCCTCTTTGGCTAGTTCTCTTATTTTGGGGTAAAGTGTCTAAAGTGTTATAACTGTGGCTATCATCATTACTTACTTCTATAGAGTTCGCTTACACTATTGTATTCTGATGATGATTCAGTGAGATGCCACTACGTACGTTTCTTCTCCAAGACGACAATCCCTGAGTCCATTTTAACAGGCCCGTCTGTGTGTCACTCTGACAAATTGTGTCTTCTCCCTGAGCCATTATTTTGCTGAATAAGTTATACTACTTTTTGTTCTAAATATTTTTTCAAATATCTTTCTAGACCATATGCTCTGATGTCTATTTTTAATTTACACCAGTTCTGATTTTAAACACAAAGTCAAATGTATTTCAAAGAGTGCCAGCACTTTGCAAGTTTAATGCTATAGCTGGTGCTAGACTTTTCAGAGGAGGAAGGAAGGGACAAATGAAGATGGGTCTGTGGCTGAGGGAGTCCACTCTGTACACTGTCAAAGGGCCATGTAGCAACTAATCTCTCCTTGCTGCATGAGGCATGATGTGTCTCAGAACAGTCTCCAGGTTTGATGTGCCTCTACTTTGTCCCTTACTGCATGCTGTTCCTTAAAGGAACAATGTAGCTCAGGGGTTCTCATACTTCATTGCACCGCAACCTCCTTCTGACAACACAAATTACTTCATAACCCCAGGAGGGGGGGGGAATGAACCTTGAGCCCACCCAAGCCCCACTGCCCTGGGTGGGGGCGGCCAAAGCCCAAGCCTCACCACTCTGAGCAGGGGGGCCAAAGCTGAAGCTTAGGGGCTTCAGCCCCAGGAAAGAGGCCTGCAACCTGAGTCCTGTCACCCAGGGCTGACGCCTTCGGGCTTTGGCTTTGGCCCTGGACAGTGGGGCTCAGGCTTCAGCCAGCCCTGGCAATCCCATTCAAAGGGGGTCGCAACCCACTTTGGGATCACAACCCACAGTTTGAGAACCTCTGATTTAGCTCATAGTTTGGCTTTTCTTTTAGATTTCTTTTCTACTGTACCTACGTTGCTTTTTAAAGTGTGCTTCCAAAAGTCAATTGCTTGCTATTTCTCTCCTGTGTTCTGCAGAAAGCCAGCTGGCACTGAATGCTATTGGCAAAGGAACAAAAACAAAATTTTCAGTGCTATTTGAAAATGTTCTAGGAGCTGCTGCTGAAGCTGTTCTTTATAGCTTTTGTCCCACAGCCTGCAAGGATACTTTTAGGCTGTTGCTAGGTGGCAATGTTCCTTAAGTAGAGATACTCAGAATGACAAACTCTTTTTTTAAAGCAGAACAGAAATAGTGACTTAATGTCATCATTAGGTGGCTTTATCATAGTTTTCTTGGATGCGCACACTGTGACAAGGATTATTTATTATTTATATAGTGCTAACAAAAAAATGGCACTAACAGGCTCAAAATATGTGAAACAAATCCCTAAATCTCTGTAAAATAATCAGGGCAATCCAAAAACATGAACTGACTTAGTCAAGTTGAAAAACAAAAACTGGCCTGTGAATTTTATCACTAGTTTACTTTGAGTGATTCGAAGATATAGGAATTTGGTATAAGTCAGGAGGCTGTTCCAATCATAAGGTGGAGCATGAAAAAAGACAGAAAGCCTGGAGTGGGAATAGGAGACAGTGACAAGGTCTGCCTCTGAATGTTAATGGTGCCTCGAGGTCAGTCCATTCATGTGGCATGGCTCTTTACAATTTTGAACAGTCTGATATATACACAAGGACTTAGGAGATATTGAGAGAGAACGTGGTTCCAGGAATAAGTGGGTTTTGGGAGGAAATCCTGTTTCTTTAAGGATCCAAGAATAGCAGCAGCCTTGACGTGGGTTCTGTCTAAGGTGCCCTGGGTTCTATTCACAGCTCTGCCACTGTCTACTGCATGGCCTTGGGCAAGTCATTTCACTTTGCTCTGCCTCTGTTTCCCCTCCTACATTGTTTCTGTCATGTCTGTTTTGAGGGCTGGAATTGTTTATTATGTTTGTACAGCACCTAGCACAATGGAATCCCAGTCTCAGGGTTTTAAGCACAACTATAATACAAATAATAAGTAATAATAACACCCCAAAGTTTTCACAGTTTAAATCAATGTGATGTCAATAAAATCTCTGGGCAAAGGAAGAAGGGAGGATAAGAATCTCATGCAATTGCTCTAGATTACTATATGCATTTTAAGCATTATCTTTCTTTTTTAAATTTTTGTTTGATATTTATAAACAACTGTAGTGAGGCGGTGTGGTTCCCTGCCACCCCAGAGAGAGACGAGCCCCTCCGGACACCAGACTGGGCGGAGCCAGGGAGCTCTGAGCTTGCCCCTCAGAGGGTCAGGTGTTGCCCAAGAAGTATAGAGGCCCAACCTCAGGGCTCACTGGGGAAGCAGCCCCCGGGGAAGCCAGACACCTCCGGCCTAGCTCCTGATTGGAAAAGCCCAGCGGCCTGCAGTAAACCCAAGGCTGCTCCGTGCCAGCTACCTAGAGGAGTTGCCAAGTCTACCCTTGGCCAGTTATCCCGAGGAACCCATGGTGCTGGACCCCCCTGAGGACACCACCCTAGGGTGACCAGACAGCAAATGTGAAAAATCAGGACAGGGAGTGGGAGGTAATAGGAGCCTATGTAAGAAAAAGACCCAAAAATTGGGACTGTCCGTATAAAATTGGGACATCTGGTCACCCTACATCACCCTGACCCAGGTACCTCAAGAGAGGGAGTCTGCAAGAAGCCCAGAGGCAGCTGACCCTAATCTATCTGCAGCCGTGCCAGAACCCAAGTCAGTGTTTTGCGGCCAGGATCCCCATGGACTCAGCAGCGGGTCTTCTGCCACTGCTAGGGCCCTGGGCTGGGATGCAGTGGAGTGGGAGGGGCTGCATCCCCCCTGCCACCTAATTCATGGGTGGCGGTCTCCCCATCTCCCAGGCCCTTTGGAGCCAATGTCCTGGGCTTACTGTTATATACTGTTACTGCTCAGCCCCTGCCCGAGGGCCTGAGCACCTTACTCACCAGTGCCCCGCTCTGACCCAGGGCCTGGGCTCATTGTGTTTATTTGTACCTTCACTAAGGCCATAAAGGAAGACTCCCGCAGCTGGACTAATTCCCCGCAAGAGCTATTCCCAAAGGTAGTCAGGTGGTGTGTTTCCCTGCCGCCCCAGAGAGAGACAAGCCTTGGCTAGCCTCTCTACACATGGTGGAGAATGTGGGCACGATCCTTCGACCCCTGTGAGAAGGAGTCTGGGGGGGAACGTACCCCAGAAAGAGCCATGGATCGGCACTAACTTATTAAGCCCCTGACTAAGAGCCAGGAGCGGAAGCTGGGAGCACAGCAACAGCAGCTGATTCAGGACCTGAGGTTTCAGAACGAGGAACAATAGCGGCAATGCCTGCAGCAGCTGGCAGTGGCACTGCCATGCCCTGCAGAGCCCCAGCCAGGAGACACGGCCAAGTCACCCGCACCACTGCAACTGATGAAAATGGGACACGATGACGACCCCAAAGTGTTTTTGGTAACTTTTGAAAGAGTAGCACTGGTTGCAGGGTGGGCCCCTGACTAATGGGCCACTCTCTTGGCCCCGTACTTAACTGAGACAGCCCAAACAGCGTACAGAGGGCTGTCTGCAAAGGATGCATGGGACTATAACCAGGTAAAGGCAGCAATTCTGGACACCTTGGAAATCAGCCCAGAAACCTCTCGGCAGCGGTTCCGGAGCCAGACCTACCCCACCAGCACCAGACCCCAGTTGGTGGCCCAAGAGCGGAAGAAAGCATGCAAGCAGTGGCTACACCCAGAGAGGAGGACCACGGACAAGGTCACAGAACAAATTATTTTAGAAAGGGTGTGAGAAAGGGCCTGGGTGCTTCGTCATCAGCCAGCGACACTAGCCGCCACCGTCGCTTTGCTGGAAGACTTCCTCATGGCCGAAGTGCTGGTGGGGCCATCTACCAGAGCCCACTCCCCAGGACCAGAGTGCCCTAACCCCGAAAAAAAGGGGGCGCTCAGACCAAAGTGCTGAGTCTCCCCTCCGGGCAAGAGGCTTACTTGGGGCTTCGGGCTAGACACCCCAAACTCCCACCTCGACAAGGATACACGCCCCCTCTGCCGAGTGTCCCAAGGACCCATCGGAGTCCCCTCAGAGGCCCAACTGGAGCCCCTGCCCGGGGTGGTCACCCAGAACTCAGGCCCTGCTTTGTATGCAGGAAATATGGACACTTACAGCGTGACTGCGCTGAGATGGAATGCAGCTTCAGCCATGTCTGTGCAGGAGAGACCCGGGCCCGGCTGCCACAGGTCCCCAAGATCACGGTTCAAATCTTTTTTGAAATACAGAAGTGATCTAGCTAGTACATTTACAATGGTTCTGTTATTTCCTACAGAGGTGGAATGAGGATGATTATAAATTAGATCTGATTTATAATACAATATATGTTTTAGAAAATGATCCATATATATTCTAAGAAATTTATTTGAGCATAAGCTTTTGTGGGCTAAAGCCCACTTCATCAGATGCATGCATCTAATGAAGTGGGCTTTAGCCCACGAAAGCTTATGCTCAAATTTTTTAGTCTTTAAGGTACCACAAATACTCTTCGTTCTTTTTGCTGATACAGACTAACATGGCTACCACTCTGAAACATGTATATTCTGTTGCTCTAAATCAGTAGAAACACTATAAATATGCTCATTGTGACCTAAACATGAAAAAAGCATGTTGTATGGATGTTTTCATAAGCATGATTCTGTCACAGGGTTATAACATTCTCTCATATGGTTTCATCCATACAGGCAAGATCAAACCATCTAATAATAGTTTCCTGCATGGTCAATGCTACTATGTAGTAGATAGGCCTTTAATCCCATCCATTGCAGAATCTGAGAGTCAAAGCCCTGGCCTGTACCAAGGAAATGTTTTGAAAAAATTCCACTGGTTAGAAGCAGTGGGAAACAGTGTAGACAAAGGAGAAGCAGCCAGAACCATTTTAACCACCTTTTCAGCCAATTTAATTACAGTTTTGGTAAAAATAGTTCTGATCCTCAGACCCTTTTCTATAATGGGATAGAACTGGCTTAAATGTAAAAAATGTGGTGTATCTACTCAGTTGTGTCTTGTATCGACACCAACGCTGTTCTAAACCCTTTCAGTCTCTATACCCTTTGGGTATTTATCCCACAGTTCCTGGCACAGCTCCCAGAAGCAGTGGGAGAATTTGAAAGACTGCCAGTGTACTTTGGGATGGCAGTGGGAGGGCTCTTTGATCATTTGTGCTATTAAACCAATGACCTTCGTCTACACTGCTACTAAAAAGAAACAGTATGTTATACTCATGTTACATGAAGATGATGACCTACTTTCCAAGTTTATTAGTAATTAAAGAGGATGTTAAACAGCAGCTACTAGTGATAAACATTTTTAAATCAGTGGGGCCAGTTAACTTGCACTCAAGAATCCCAAAAGAGTTGGTTGAGGAGATCTCTGGCCTGCTAATCTTAACTTCAAATAAGTCTTGGAATACCAGGGAAATTCCAGAAGAATACTAATATGCCAATGTTCAAAAAGGACAAGCAAGATGACAAGGGTAACTACAGGTCAGTTAGCCTGACCTTGATCCCTGACAAAATAATGGAAAAGCTGTTATGGGATTCAATCAATAAAGAATTAAAAGATGGGAATATAATTAATGCTAGTCAACATGATTTTATGGAAAATAGGATTGGTCAGATAACCCCGATTTCATTTTTTATGAGATAAGTTTGGTTGATAAAGGTAACTGCATAGGTATAACTTAGACTTTTGTAAAGCATTTGACTTAATATCATATTATATTCTGTCTTTAAAAATAGCACTATGCAATATCAATATACCACTTATTAAATGGATTCAGGACCAGCTAACTGAGAGATCCAAAAAAATAGTGGTCAATGGGCAACTGTCATCAAATAAGGGTGTTTCGAGTGGGATTGTAGTAGGCCCAATGCTATTCAACAATTTCATCAATGATCTGGAAGTAAATATAAAATCACTTTCAGGAAAATTTGTGGATGACACAAAGATTGTTGAGATGGTGAATAACGATGAGGATAAAGCACTCATACTGCATGATCTGGATGGCTTGTTAAAATGGGTCTGTTCATACAAAACATGTTTTAATACAGTCAAATGCAAAGTCATACATCTATGAAAAGAGAATGCAGACCACATCTATAAAATGGTGGACTATAGACTAGAAAGCAGCAACTGAAAAGGATATAGGAGTCACTGAGGATAAGAAACTCAATATGAGATCCCAGTGCAATGCTGTGGCAAAAAGGGCTAATGTAATCCTTGGCTGTATAAACATGGGAGTAATGAGCAGCAGTAAGCAGTTGGTTTTTGCCTCTGTATATGGCACTGATGAAACTGCTACCAGTTTTGTCCACATTTTAAAAACAATGTTGAAAAACTGGGGAGTGCAGAAAAGAGCCACAAACATTATTCCAGACCTGGAGAAAAGGCCTTACAATGAGAGATTTAAAGAGCTCAATATGTTTAGCTTATCAAAAAGAAAATGGAATCATTCCATTATGGTTCTCATTTTCTTATATATTTTCATTCTTTCTCACTAATATTAATTGCCCCATATTTCCCATTATATCTTATAGCACTTGTGAGCCAGTTTGTTTACTGAAAGAGTTTCAGTGAAACCCACTGTAAGCCGGTCGTGTCGGGGCTCGTCCCTCTCAGGCACGGCAGGGAGCCAGGGCACCTCCTTACACACTGCAGTCTGGGTAGGCTTAGCCCCTCGGCAGGTGTTGAGCAGGGTACAAGGTCTGTAAACAAGGTAGAGCCCCGGCCCTCTAGCCGGGGGCAGGGCTCTCAAAATAAATAAGCCCCAGCCCTTGGACAGGGCGGGCAGTAATAGTTCAGGCTCAGGCCCTAGCAGGGGCTGAGCAAACACAGTATCAGCCCGGGACCTTGGCTCGGGCGGGGCACCAAACACAAGTCTAATTAGCTCTGGCCCTTTGGGTCAGGGCAGAGCAGTGGCAAAGTCAAGGGGGCCCAGCCCTTGGTCTGGGCAGGGCACCAAACACAAGTCTAATTAGCTCTGGCCCTTTGGGTCAGGGCAGAGCAGTGGCCAAGTCAAGGGGGGCCCAGCCCTTGGTCCGGGCGGGGCACCAAACACAAGTCTAATTAGCTCTGGCCCTCTGGATCAGGACAGAGCTGTGGCAATAGGCGGGAAGAGGGGAAGTCTGCCACCCGGTTACAGGTGGCAGGGGGGACGCAGGCCCTCCCACTCCACTGCGTTCCAGCCCGGGGCCCTAGCAGCGGTCAAGACCCGCTGCGGTCAGTGGGGATCCTGGCCGCAACACACTGACATGGGTTCGGGCTCTTTCAGGAGCCAAACCAGGGTCGGCTATCCCCGGGCCACTTCCAACCTCCCCCTCTCTGGGTACCTGGTCCTTGCCGGCGTCGTCTGGGGGGTCCCAGACCATGGGCTCCTCTGGGTACCGGTCGTGGGGAAGCTCAGGCCACTCCTCGGGGTATCGGGCACATGGCAGGTGAGGCCGACGTTCCTCCGGGTACCAGGTCTGAGGCAAGTCCAGCCAGCGCTCCTCCGGGTAGTGGGCACGGGGCAGGTCCGGCCAGCGCTCCTCCGGGTAGTGGGCGCGGGGCAGGTCCGGCCAGCGCTCCTCCGGGTAGTGGGCGCGGGGCAGGTCCGGCCAGCGCTCCTCCGGGTAGTGGGCACGGGGCGGGGCAGGTCCGGCCCAGCGGGAGCCCAGGCACCAGCATCTGTCCTCTCCGGCAGCCTGCACCCAACTGAGCGCTGGGGCCGGGCTTTATACTTCCTGTCCCGCCCCTTGACTTCCGGGGGGCGGGGACAGGCCGTGCTGACTCTGCCCACTGAGGCACCTGCTCTGGCTCGCCCCTCTCAGGCGCAGCGGGGAGCCAGGGCGCCTCCTTACACCCACATTTGATTTGATTTCTTAATTTTCAACTGCAGTAATAATCAATGTGCAAAATATTTTCAGGGTGCAATTCTTCCAAGTGAGATGGAATACAAGACATTTAGCTCAATTATGAAGCATACTACAACATTGATCATGTCCAGTTAGAGGATTAAAAAGATTAATACCTCCCATCCTTGTTACAATTCATGGGAATCAAATTAAGTGTTATAATATTAATAAGAGAGATGAGGTAGGTGAGATAATATCTTTTTTTTTTTGAACCAATGTTTGTTGATGGAAGGGACAAGCTTATGAGCTACACCGAGCTTCAATGAACTCACACACAAGAACAATGAAAGACAAAACCACCGTATCACCTGTGGGTGAACACTTTTCACAAAGCAATCGTGTCGTGTCTGACCTCACAGTCCTCATCCTCAAAGGAAACTTGTACAACACTTTCAAAAGGCAAGCTTGGGAGCTTAAATTCATATCTCTGCTAGACACTAAAAACCATGGACTAAATAGAGACACTGGTTTTATGGCTCATTCAACAATTTGTAACCCACTCTACCGCCTGCTAACCCTTAATTGCCTGGTTCATTTTAGGTGATCTCCTACAGCATGTGTGAACCCCTCATGCTTAACAATCTGTCCCAACTTGTGTTTAACTCAGACACTCTGTCAGGTTAAAGCAGCAAAGAGTCTGGGGACTCTGACATGCATCCCACGAAGTGGGTATTCACCCATGAAAGCTCATGCTCCAATACGTCTGTTAGTCTATAAGGTGCCACAGGACTCTTTGCTGCTTTTACAGATCCAGACTAACACGGCTACCCCTCTGATATCTGTCAGGTTACCTTCCCCAGACCTGACCAAGAGCTCTATGAAGCTCAAAACCTTGTTCGTTTCACCAACAGAAGATGTTCCAGTAAAAGATATTACCTCACCTACCTTGATCCTCTCATACCCTGGAACCAACATGGCTACAACAACACTACAAACATAATATTGGTGAGTAAGCTTTCTATTAATATCTGATGGCATTGCAGTTGGATATCAGCACGTTAGCAACCCATATGCAGAAGTATTTTATGCTAAAGGTGTCATCCTTATTAGAGACTTGTACATTAGTTATACATGTTTATGAAGAGCTGCATTTTTTTTGGATTAGTTCTTTAATTCATCACATATTTAGCACATTATTACTATACCAGATGTGTTTCTTCTCTTAGGCTTTCACCACCGCCGGTGAAATTATTTCTGACATTTCATCCAGTGTATTATAACTTGTTATTTGCTACCAGCCACAGCCCTTTCAGGCTTTAGAAAGAAAGATTACTCTTCTTCAGAATCTTTATAGTTCCCCTTTTCTCACTGTCTCTTTGAATGCAAGGCTGATTCATTGAATTAACAGTTACACTAACTTAGGCTAGGTCTACACTGGGGTGGAGGGGTCAGCCTAAGATATGCCAACTTCAGCTATGCGAATAGCGTAGCTGAAGTCGCCATATCTTAGGTTGATTTACCAGGTCGTGAGGACAGTAGCTCCCCCGTCGACTCTGCTTCCGCCTCTCGCCTCAGTGGATCCAGCAGGTAGTGTAGACATACCCTCATAGTCAGATTTATTTTTCTAAAGAGACAGCACTATAATGTAGACAAACATCCACTAGAGACTAGGATGAGCCAACCATATTCTTTTTATTTTGTGACCTAAAGCAAAATGTGAACCTATATCCTGTTGAGAAGAGAAGGCTGGTACATTTATATTTGCAATGCCTGGCTCCATACAAAACTTCTCTTTTAGGAGCAATACGCATGGCAAAATCATGAAAATTACAGCTTCTTGTTAAAAAAAAATAATGGTTAGACTTTTATGACATTTCTTCATAACAAATTGTTTGAAAGCCTGTTTAGTTCATGTTCTATATGAAAATCTAGCTCTTCTTAAGAGATGAGCCAAAATGCCTTTTTTTTTTTAATTATTGTGTAGATTTCTAAAAAAAACTCAATTTTTCCTAGAAGTGAGCATGATCAACAACATTTGGATCTGGATTTTAAGCCCTGCCAAGTTCAGGGGTGTTCAAAGTTTGGTGCTTAGTTCACTCTATTTTAGAGACATGGCCAACTGAGAAAACTGGATTATGATCCAATTTGACAACAGCCTTTCTACACCTACTAACTTCCCAAATTCACACCACAAAAAGTTCCAGTGTTTTGATTTGATTTGTGTTAGATTTTCTTTTTTAGCACTTTCCTAATGGTTCCTAACATTCTGTTAGCTTTTTTGGCTGCTGCTGTACATTAAGCAGACGTTTTCAGAGAACTATCCACAATGACTCCAAGATCTCTTTCTGAGTGGTAACAGCTAATTTAGACCCCATCATTTTATATGTGTACTTGGGATTATGTATTCCCATGTGCTTTACTTTGCATTTATCAACACTGAATTTCATCTGCCATTTTGTTGCCCAATCACCCAATTTTGTGAGATCCCTTTGTAACTCTTTGCAGTCTACTTTGGACTTAACAATTTTGATTAATTTTTTATCATTTGCAAATTTTGCCACCTCACTGTTTACTGTTTTTTCAAGATTGTTTATGAATATGCTGAACAGCACTGGTCCAAGTACAGATCCCATTATTTACCTCTATTCTGAAAACTTCACAGTGGATATAGTGTACTTGGACTTTCAGAAAGCCTTTGTCAAGGTCTCTCACCCAAGGCTCTTATGCAAAGTAAGCAGTCATAGGATAAGAGGGAAGGTCCTCTCATGGATCAGTAGATGGTTAAAAGACAGAAAACAAAGGATAGCTCCATGAACAACATCACCAATGCTTCCAGCAAATCGCAGCCCTGTGGCCGGGCCTGGCCAGGGCTCAACCTGAGGGGACAGCCCACCGCTCACCCCTCCCTCCGCCACACCGATCCACCTGGCCAAGACCCGGAGGCCTATCTGGTGACTTTTGAGCGATTTACCTCAGTGCCTGGTTGGACACCTGATCAATGGGTGACCCTCCTTGCCCCCATCTGATGGGTCCCGCTCAGAACTTCCAGATGATGAGGCCCAGGGACTTCCAGATGATGAGGCCCATGTCTGTGCCTAAGTGAAAGCAGCTATCGTGAATGCCTTGGACTTCACCCCGGAGACATTTTGGCGACGGTTTCGGGGGAAGTTCTACCCACTAGGCGCCCAATCCCGGGCCATGGCCCAGGAGTTGAAGGATGCCTGTTGCCGATGGCTACAGCCCAAGCATCGGACAGCGGCTGACGTGACTGAACAGGTCATCCTCGAACAATTCATACAGATCCTCGCAACCCAGGGGAGGGCGTGGGTGTTGCGGCACTGGCCATGAACCCTAGCGTGGCCATCACACTTATGGAGGACTTTCTCGAGGCAGCGGCTCCGATAGGACTGACAGCCCGCCCCCCGACACCCAGAAACTTGAAAGGGGGCCCACATCCAAAGCTGACACACCACCCTGTACCTGACGAACAGACGGCAGCGGAACCCACCTTTCATGATATCCAGAGCCCACACTCTGCACCACATCCAGGCGCCTGACCCAGGCGCCAGGCCCTAGCCAACCCCCCGGCCCAACCAATACACCAGTGTGGCCGGGGCGCCTGGAGGTAGGACCTCTCTTTCGGTGTGGCAAGTACGGACATCTGCAGTGAGAATGTATTGGGATGGATTGCAACTTTGGCCAGAAGTACACTAGGGAGATGTGGGCTTGCCCCCATCCGCTGCAAAATTGACGGTCCCCATGGAAGTCGCAGGGACTCAGGTTATTGGCCTAGCTGATTCATGCTGTGGGCAGACCTTTGTCCGCCAGGTGCTCCTCCCGGACACTGAGCAGATCATTGGAGAGGTATGGATTCAGTCCATTCATGGAGATGTGAAACCCCACAGTTCAGGTCCCTCTCACAGTGAACGGAGCAACTCAGTTAATGAACATGGCAGTGGAGTCATCCTTGGCCTACCCGGTTATTCTGGGCCGCGACTGGCTGGACTTCGTTGAGGTGGTCCGATCCCTACCAACAGAAGAGAGAACTCCATGGAAACTGAGATAGGCCCCGACACGATGTCCAACCCCGGAGTTGCCCCAGTTCTCAAACCCAGACGGGACTGCATGGAGATGGCTGGACCTCTCCCAACCTTGCGGACTTTAGTCGAGATCAAAGGGAAGACTCTACGCTCCAGTTTGCCTATGAGCAGCTGGCCCAGGTGGATGGTGAGGTTGTGGAGGCCCAGCATGTGACCCAATGGCCTAGGTTTGAACTAAATCATGATTGACTCTACTGTGTTGATCGAGACTCCCAGACCCAAGAAGTCCGGACCCAACTTATGGTTCCTCACATTCATCGTCGGGCTATCCTGAAGCTTGCACATGACATCCTGGCTGCAGGCCATTTCGGGCAGAAGAAAACTGGGGTAGGGTCCTTGCCAGGTTCTTCTGGGCCAGCATCCATCGTGAGGTGAAGGATCACTGCATGTTATGCCCGGACTGCCAGCACACAGCGCCAGTTGGGGTATGGAAGGCTCCCCTGGTCCTTTTACTGGTCGTCGGAGTACCCATTTAACGGGTAGTGATAGACCTGGTGGGGCCCTTTCCAAAAAGCAAGGCAGGCCATCAATACTTCCTTGTCCTGATGGACTACACCACCCGCTTCCCTGAGGCCATTCCCTTAAGAAGTATCACTGCCCGCAGTATTGCTGCAGAACTCATGAAGATATATGCCAGGGTGGGCCTCCCTCAGGAGATAATCACTGATCAAGGGGCCAACTTCACCTCTAAACTGTTCTGCCAGGTTTGTGCCCTGCTAGGGATCAAGAAACTGCAGATATCAGTCTACCATCCCCAGACTGATAGGTTGGTAGGTTTTAACCGGATCCTGACAGGAATGTTGCAATGCTTTCCCACCAGTAACCTCTGCCAGTAGGACCAACTGCTCCCTCCTTTCCTGCTGGCAATTAGAGAGGTTCCCCAGGCATCTATGAAGTTCTCTCTGTTTGAGCACCTCTATGGGCATCAACCCCATGAGGTGTTGGACCTCTTGAGAGAAGCTTGGGAACACACCCTGTCCACAATGCAGGGACTCTTACAGTATGTTTTACAGAGACGGCTAGCACGGTGGGTGAGCTCACGAAGAAGAACTTAAAACACAGCCCAAAGAGCCCAGAAGCAGAACTATAATCAGGGCACCCAGGCCTGATCCTTTGCACCTGGTGACCAAGTACTCCTACTGCTTTCCTCAGAGGAATCAAAACTTTTGGCCTGCTGGCAAGGCCCATATGAGGTCCTTCTCTGGGTAGGACCAGTCACATATGAAATCCGACAACTGGATCGCCATAAGGAAAAACAGATCTATCAAGTAAATCGCTTAAAACCCTGGTGGGAACAGGAAGGACTTTTAATTGCCTCATACCCTCCCCAAGCCAGACCTAGGGCCACAACCTTCAGAGGAGCCAAACAGTGGCGAACCCCAGCTAGCAGAGATGCATACACGAGCAGTGAGAACAGGCCCACTGCCTACTGAGGGCATTCCCCAAGACATTCACCACAAAATCCAGGCGGACTGCCCTTGCCTACCATGTGATCCAGACTAAACCCGGGTTGGTAGTCGAAGAGGTGACATGGCCATTGCCTAGGTGAATGAGGGAGGCCATAGAGGAGGAAGTCCAGGCAATGTTAGAGCTGGATGTTATTGAGCGCTCCCAGAGCGAATGGCAGAGCCCCATTGTCCTCGTCCCAAAGCCAGATGGGAGCCAGCAGTTTTGCATTGACTTCCGGAGAGTAAACACCATTTCAAAGTTTGATGCCTATCCGATGCCCCACGTCGACAAACTCCTTGACTGGCTTGGGGAGGCCTGCTATATCACCGCACTAAATCTCACAAAGGGGTACCGGCAGATCCCCTTGGATCCCAGGTCCAAGGAGAAGACAGCATTCACCACCCCTTCAGGGCTATACCATTTCACCCGGGTGCCTTTCGTCCTCCATGGGGCCACGGAAACCTTCCAGTGCTTGATGGATCGGATTTTGCAACCACACACCAAGTATGCCGCAGTCTACTTGGATGATATGGTCATCTATGGCGGCTTCTGGGAGGAACATCTCAACCAGGTATCAGCTGTCCTCCAGGACCTCAGTGCAGCCGGGCTTACAGCCAATCCAAAAAAATGTCGGCTCTGGCGACAGGAGACCACTTATCTGGGGTACGCCTTGGGCCGAGGCAGGTATGACTCCTCATTGGGAAAGTCCAAGCACTCCAGGAATATCAGGTGCTGACCACAAAGAGGCAGGTGCATCAGTTCTTAGGTTTAGCTGCATATTACCTGTGGTTTGTACCCCGCTTCGCAACCATTGCTGCCTCTCTGACAGAACTCCTGACCAAAGACAGCCCACCCTGAGTTTTCTGGTCCAATGAATGTGAGACAGCCTTTTGAATCATCAAAGAATGGCTGTGTAGCGAGCCAATACTCTTCAGCTCTGACTTTCATCGTGGATTCATCATTCAGACCAATGCCTCAGGAGTAGGGCTTGGGGCAGTCCTCTCCCAGGAGGTGGATGGGGAGGAACACCATATCGTTTACCTCAGTTAGAAGCTGTTCCCCAGAGAAAGGAATTACTCCATCATTGAGAAAGAGGCCCTAGCAGTTAAGTGAGTGGTCGACACCCTTCACTATTACATCCTCAGAGCCTCCTTTATACTGGTTATGGCCCATGCACTCCTGAAGTGGCTCAATAAGATGAAGGACTCTAATGTCAGCTTATGTGGTGGTATCCGGCTCTGCAGCCCTACGCCTTCACCATTCGCCATCAGGCGAGAAGGGACAATGTGAACATGGACTTTCTATCCCGCTTAGGGGAGGGTGAGGACGCCAGCTCTGAAATTTGGGAGCAAGACTTGAGGGGTGGGGTATGTAGGGAGCCAGGATGGCCTTCTTCCGAAGCAGAGGGTAAAGAGCCACTCTCTCTGCCTGAGCGGGTGGGGCCAGGCCAAGCTTACTGCACCCCCCAGAAGGGGAGGGGTGGAACAGGAAGTACAGAAGGCGGGACCCTTAGCCCAGTCAGGGCTGCACGAGGGAGAGAGACAGACACAGACTGATGGCTGCTCCCTGTGGATCCTGCTGCCGAACCAGGGGACACCTTGAGGAAGGACTCGAGCTACCAGGATTGCTGGCCACAGAGTACCTCAAGGAACTGCAGGAGCCAGGCAGTGACCTGAGCCAGAATGAGCCTGAGGGCGAGGGTGAGCTGGAGCTACCGGGCCTACCGGTGGCTGAATATCCGGACGAGTTGGAGGAACCAGAGGAACCCACTCCAGAGACAGGGCAGAACTGGACAGTGCAGTGAGCCAGTATTTGGTCAGTGTGTTGTGGACAGATCCCTGCTGACCCAGTGGCGGGACACTCTCCTCCCACCACTGTCAGGGCCCTGGGCTGGAATGCAGTGGAGTCGGGTGGGCCTGCGTTCCGCTACCCCAGCCATCCTGCCTCAGGTGGCAGAACCCCAGTAAAGACCACTGACTCATGCCAGCGCTCCCCTGCCTGAGGGGCACGCCACTGACTCTGGCCGACACACTTCCTTCCACTAACTCCCCATCAACAGAAAGGTGTGACCAAGGACTTTTGGCGAGGCAGTAGCTCTCCACCGCCCCCCCAGCGGCGGAGCAGACCAACTGAGACCCTGCTAAACACTGGATCAACCTTGTCCACATGCGTGTTGACCTCTCAAAAAATTCTAGTTGATTTGTGAGGAATGATTTCCTTTTACAAAAACCATGCCCCAACAAATCATGTTCATTTGTGCCTGATAATTCTGTTCTCTACTATAGTTTCAACCAATTTGCCTAGCACTGGAGTTGGGTTTACCAGCATGTAATTGCCAGAATCATCTCTGGAGCCTTTAAAAAAAACTGATTTCACGTTAGCTATCCTCCAGTCATCTAGTACGGAAGCTGATTTAAATGATAGGTTACATACCACAGTTACTTGCTCTGCAATTTCACATTTGAGCTCCTTCAGAACTCTTGGGTGAATACCATCTGATCCTTATTACTGTTTAATTTATCAATTTGTTCCCAAACCTCCCCCACTGATGACTCAATCTGGGACAGTTCCTCAGACTTTTCACCTAAAAAGAATGACTCAGGTGTGGGAATCTCCCTCATATCCTCTGCAGTGAAAACTGATGCAAATAATTCATTTAGCTTCTTTGCAATGGCCGTATCTTCCTTGATTGCTCCTTCAGTACCTCAGTTGTCTAGTGGCCCACTGATTTTTTTGGCTGGCTTCCTGCTTTTGATGTACTTTTAAAAAATTATTATTAGTTTTTGAGTCTTTGGCTAGTTGATCTTCAAATTCTTTCTTGGTCTGCCTGATTATACTTTTATACTTCACTTGCCAGAGTTTAGGCTCCTTTCTATTTTCCTCGGTAAGATTTAACTTCCATTTTTTACAAGATGCCTTTTTGCCTCTAACCACTTATCTTACTTTTGTGTTTCGCCATGGTGGTACTTTTGCATTCCTCTTACTATGTTTTGTAATTAGGGGTATACATTTAATTTGAACCTCTATTATGGTGTTTTTAAAAAGTTTCCATGCAGCTTGCAGGTGTTTCCCTTTGTGATTATACCTTTTAATTTCCTTTTAACTAGCACCCTCATTTTTGTATCGTTCCCCTTTCTGAAGTCAAATGCTACTCTGGTGAGCTTCTTTGGTGTTTCCCACCCTCCAAGAATTAAAATTTAATTATACTAAGGTTGCTGTTACCAGGTTCAGCTATATTCTTGGACCAGATCCTGTGCTTCACTTAGGACTAAATCTAACTATTGTACAAAAGATTTTGTGTTCTTGACAGCCAGCTTCAGTATGTTAATATAACAACGTGGACTTGGCTGACTTCTGAGACTCAAGACATACATCAATCTAGTTAGGGAAGAAACCGATACATTCCTGAGTTTTGCACTTATGTAATCCAATTTTACAAGAGTACAGGCTGCATTGTGGCAGGAGAGGCTGATGGGATCATTCCCAAATGTGTTGTTTAAAGAGCACCCATGAAGTCCTGTTTGCCAATACTGTACTGTGCTGGCCGCTGAAGGTTGAAATCTTCAGAGTGCAAAATCTGTGAGAATGCATTAAAGCCCATTGCTCCTTATAGTTTTCTAAGAAAAACATCTTCCAGAAAAACTGGAGTTTTTGGTAGAGTTTGTGCAATATAAATCACCAAACTTTCAGATTTCTGTTGTACCAGAGAGGTAAAATAACAGCACTGTACAGAGTAGGAGGAGGACATAGCATAACAGGTGTATATTTTGGATAAAGAAAGTGATAAGTTTGAAGAAAAGACAGGAATATTGAACCAGCTATATTAGAGCAATGGCAGCAGCCTATGAGTAATGGAATATCTCTTGGATAAAGTAAAGTCATGATTACCTTTTAGATATATGGGTTCCTCACTTTTATTTTACTATTAGATGGATTTACCATACTTTTAATGTACAATCCATTTTTATTATTCATTTATTTATTTAACACCACAGGAATACTCACCTGCCTTTCAGGAGTATTGTGAAACTCAGTTAACTGTTTGCATAGTGCTTAGAGAACCTAAGGTAGAAAAGGTGCTTGTGAGGACAATGTGTTTTCTGTTGTTTACTGTCATTTTGATTTTTTGCATTCTGGGTTTTTTTTTGTTTTGAGTTAGGAAACTTTCATTTGGATCTAGGAGAATAGAATTAAGGTTTATCAGCAACCCTGAGAGATTGGCCTGAGCGAAGAGAAAGAATGCAACATTTAAATGAAGTGAAATGTTAACTAGATCTTTCATAATTACAAAGCTGAATCTTTTGAAGAGCAGCTAAGTTTGCAATGCACAAACAAGAGGGAGAACCACTTGCCTAACACCATAAATCAATGTGTGTTGTGCTCTGAAAAGTGGCTATATGGAAATGAATCTTTCATACTCAATAATCTTCACAGAATTATCTTATTTTGGTGACTGTGCCAGGGCAGGGGTGAAATCCCTTGAATGCCTTGCTAAAATGCTGGCTAAGCCCTGCTTTCGGGCAGAGAGACCAGGGGCAGATGTGCAAAGCAGCCAGCAGGGAGCCCAGTTGCTGGCCTTAACGAGGGCTGGCTCACTGCAATAGACTGAGTTAAGCACGACAGCTGGGCTGAAATCTGGGAGGGCTATAAAAGCCCTGAACAAAACTCAGTTAGGAGGCTAGGCTGGGAGGGGACAGGAGGTTACAGATCTGTCTCCTCACCACAGGAAGAGTGCCTCAAGGGCCAAAAGACTCTGGAACAGGTTGGAAAGGGAATAACCGTTGGAGGATAAAGGGGACTGCATGGTGGCACTGTAAAATAAAGCACAAGGGTGAAACACCAGAAGAAGGCGTGAGAACTCTTATTTTACCAGCCTCAGCACAGGGCGAGAAGGTGGAAACCTGTGCGGACCCTATGACACTGACAAATAAGTTGCATGGCTTCTATATTGCCAACTCTAAGCATTCAAAAAAACTGGGATTGGCTTACAATTTATGAGATTGAAAAATGTTATTTTATTTGCCTCCTGGTTTTGAGCCTTTAGAGTACACTCAGATCATGGTTTCAGGCTGTTTTCTGCAATAATTTAGTATGATATTGAGGACTGAGCCTTTAAGGGCTGAGCTTCCCAGACAGAAGAGTCTGGGCAGGGTGCTGTGAAGCTCTTATTATGCACAACCAGTTGGAACCAGACACACAAAATATCAGATCTCTTGGAAGCACCTAAAGAGCTGAGTGATCACTGAATACCAAAATGATAGCTAGAAAATAAAGCTAAGACTTTCACATATTAACTTGACTCTAGGAGCTGGGGCTTTAAAAAAACACTAAATATCACAAGACTTGTGTTAAAAGTCATGGAAGTTAACAACACTGACTTTTTACTTCTACTAGCATATCAGAGCATAGCTACAGGAATTTAAGCTGGACTCCATTCTCCCAAATATTAATTAATGGGGCAGGGAGGCTAGTTCAGTTGTTTGAGCATTGGCCTGCTAAACCCAGGGTTGTAAACTCAATCCTTGAGGGGGCCATTATAGGGATCCGGAGCAAAAATCTGTCTGGGGATTGGCCCTGCTTTGAGCAGGGGGTTGGACTAGATGACTTCCTGAGGTCCCTTCCAACCCTGATATTCTATGATTCTAAGTTCCACTTCCAGAGCTATATGAAGCTGGATAGAAGGTATATTTAAGGGAAAAACTTGGCCTCTAAAATCTTTATTAATGAGCAAGCTAGAAAGAACCTCACTTGACTTTCAAATAAACAAACTTGACTTTCAAGATTTACAGGACTGGCAGTTAGAAAAACATCTTATTACTTGTAAATGGAGAAAATTTGTTCTTTAAATCCATGAGAAACAATAAATGTGAAACCCCACAGTGGCATTAGTACCGTTTCTTTTCAGAGTAGAACTACATTTTACCATCTGCTTCCTCAGTTGGAGAGGAGTCAAAAACCTTTGAATCCTGGATTTGGAACAGAGCATATAATGGAGAATGCCACCTCTGTGGCATGCTTCATGCTTGCCCTCAATCACATGTAAGTCCCTCTGTGGAGCTCAGCAGGAAAGAATCCACAGAATGGAAGCAGGAAGACTTTGTGTATTACAGCACTGGTCATCTTCCTTTTAGGTTTTCCTTTTCTCCTTATTAGCCTTCCTCTATGAAAGATCTACTTGCTTTTAACACCAAGCCTACTCTGAGCATTGGATATTACCTGCTGGCTGCTATCCAAAGGGTACACAGCTCTATTTAATTCTAATATACTTTGAAGTGCCTCAGCACAACACATGCAGAATTCTGTATGCTCTAGTCAAGCATTTTTGTGAGATCAGGATATCGAGGAAGGATTTTAACACCATAATCGTTCATGAACTTAGGGAGAAGCGAAATACTTCGGAGACTGCAAATCAGTGATCACTAATTCAGACAGACACAGCATGTTCAATGTAACTCAAATTCAAAATTGAACACAAAATAAATAAGGGAGGTTTGGTTTGGTGTAACAAGAAACACAGAACTCAAAGAGGAAGTCTGCCACACTACAGGTTATGTATTTTTACTCAAGTTCAAAGTCAAATAGCCAGAGCCAATTAGAAAACAGGGACTTCAGTGATAAACTGCAGCCTTGGCAACGTTGGAGACATTTTGGAATGCGCTCTTTCAAAGAGAATTGTCTTGGTAAGGCTATTTGGTTAAAAAAGTAATAATAATTGATAAAACTGCTAAAGTCAAGAACATTTGCACAAAGCAATACAGAGTCACAATAACACTTTCCTGCCTCAGAAAAGTACAGTCTGGCAGGCAGCCAGTGTTAGGCTGTCTGTCTGAAAAATGTTAAAGGACAAACTACAGCAGTACAGTCAGTGTGTGTGGGAGGAGGAAGGGTGGAATGAGAAAGTAGAAGTATGGAAGCACTAAAATGTGTTGGACTACTCTGAGATTTATTTGATGGGGGGGAACCAGAGACATTTCCTCCTCAGATATCCTTTTCTCCTCCTTTTTGTTTAACAAAAGTTTGTATTTATATTATTGAGCACTGACAAAGTGCTTGGCACTGTGCAAACACAGAGGAACATACAGTTCCTAACCTCGAGGAGCTCACAATCTAAATACATACAGTGTGGACATTGTCTCTGGTGCAGAGTGAGGGCACAATTTTATTGTGGCAGGGAATTTTGGGCATTTTTTATTACTGTTTGTATTATGTTAGCACATAGAAAACCCAGTTAGTTCAGAGGTTCTTTCATGCTAGGTGCTGTGAAAACATGTAAAAAAATATGGTCCCTGCCTTAAAAGGTAACAGTATAAATAAGACAAGTGTCATTCAAAAGATGGGGTACAGAGAAAAACATATGTCCACTGATGAGAAGTAATGTTAAGTATATATCTTTTTTATGTCTGGAAGTGCATAGAGTGTCTTGATAAAAATTAAGTAACAAATTACAGTTATAAATAAAATAAGGTACTGTGCCCCAAGGTAGCCTATTTGGTGCATATTGTAGGTAAAATTGATACCTACAGGAGTAATGTTCTCAGAGCTTATTTACAGCAATGGATAAAAAGATCATATTATAGCTGTCTCTAAACAGGCAAGCCAAAAAGCCTCAACAGACATACATCACTAGGATGGAGAAAGACAAAGAAAACAGTCCCTCCTTTCACATCTCTAACACTGGTCTACAATTTTTGAGAAGTCGTCTGCCTCAGAGCTAAATTGTGATATTTATTATGTATTTTGATGCGCTGAATTCAAATATGACAATTAAAACAACTGATTGGCTACTGTTTCTAAGATATTTAAGTTTTTACATTTTATGTCTATGTATATTGTGTAGTTAGTAGAGTTTTAATCATAAATTGTAAACCTAGGTTTTTTCATGTGTTTATGGTTGCTTTACATGATAATATTTCACCTGTCCTGTTTATGTAACACTTTAAAAATCAGCAAAAGGGTTATATAAATAAAATTTATTATGAAACAAAAGGCAAAAAACTATGTACATAGTTTAGTCCTATTCAGTGTCTACTCGGCGCTTCTTGGCTTGTCTCTTGTATTCATTAAATGGAGCATCTCTTGTCACTGTCCAGCAATAGTCTGCAAGCATTGATGGGCTCCATTTGCCCTCATAGCCTGCCAGGAGATTCCACTGCTGTAGTCTGGAGCCCAACAGCTCTGCCTTACTCTTGGGTAGTTCCAAATCCCTGACAAGGTCATTCAGTTCACCTTGTGTTACGAGGTGTGGTTCAAAGGAGGAGGATGGGAGAAAATGTGGGTCCTGTGACATTGATGGTTCAGGACCAGAAGTTTCGTCCTCTTCCACTTCCTCGTCTGACTCAAGTGAGAATGATTCTGGTGCATCAGGAACCAGCAGTCCTTCTCTGTGGGGTACTGGGCATATAGCTGATGGAATGTTTGGATAATGCACAGTCCACTTTTTCTTCTTTGACACACCTTTCCCAACTGGAGGCACCATGCAGAAGTAACAATTGCTGGCTCTCTCCAAATCATTGGCACTGCAAAAGGCATAGATTTCCTTTTCCTGTTCAACCACTGGCAAAGATTTGTTGCACAAGTGTTGCAGCATATGTGTGGGGCCCACCTCTTGTCCTGATCTCCAATTTTGCATCCAAAATAAAGGTGATAGGCTTTCTTAACCATAGTGGTTACACTGCGCTTTTGTGATGCAAAAGTCACTTCACCACAAACATAGCAGAAGTTATCTGCACTGTTCACACAAGTACGAGGCATCTCTGCTCACTTTGGCTAAACAGAAAGGTGTCCCTTTGCAAAATCAAACACTGACAAATAAGAGAGCACAACACTGTATGATTTCTAGAGCTGATATAGGGCAATTTGTCAGCAGAGTGATGTAAGCTTCGTTATGATTGCATCATCCATGACTTCTAGGAATAACATGATGCAATTCATATCATGTATGATGCAATACCAGCTTCAGATTGCAGCATTCATTGTTTTGCCTCAAAAGCAAGTACTGTCCAAACCCAGTCATAGATTTATTCATAGATCCAGTCAAAGATGTATTTTAGTCATTTCTGGTTTAAATTGAGATCCCTTACCTTTATAACTCACTTATCCTCCGCCATTCCCAAATCAAGGGTCGTATATACTGACCCAATAGCATATCTTGAAAACTAGAGCCAATCAACAATTTTAAGCATCATTTTCGTTCTCAGTGACCCAGAATTAGTAAAGTTGGACTACATTTATTTCAGAAGCATTTTGGCTGTAGAGCAGTGTAATCCATGAAGTAACAAAGCAAACTCAAAATTTAAAATGAATGCAGTATAGGATGTAAGTAACAGTAACTGCCTTAGCCATGTGTAAAAATTATCTTGCCAATGAGAGAAGTACAGTTGCCATGGAAGTTGGTTATCATAAGTGATGGCAAGGGTATATTAGGACATTGAATGCATCACGGGGCAAGTGCAGATACAGTCTCTAACTAGAGAACATACTGTATCAAAGATTTAAATAGAAGTAAAATTTAAAAAAATAATAAATGTTATAAAAATCAAGATACAGAGACTGGGAGATTGAATATGGAGACAATCTTGACAGCATTAGTCAGAGAGGTGGCCAGTGCAGAAATGGGAGTATGGGAAAAGAACAGTGCCCAAATGAGCACTCCAGTGGCATATATCTCTTTAAAAATGTTTACCCAAACTATGAATTAAGAGGAATGGACTCATCTACTGCCATGACTTAAAATCCACTTAAAGACCATCCATTACCTGTTACCCCCAAGTGCCTCTGCTGCAATTTGTTCTGCAGATGCTGATGAAATTTAGGAAATGACAAACTTATATGGAGCCATGACTGCTCAACATGACGTTAATCTTTTGCTCATTTTAGGCTGTATTTTATTTGTGTATTTTCTTGCTCAACTTGTTTTCATTTTGGTTCACGAAGTCAGCTATTTAAAAGATTAGAATTCTGATTTTGTGGAGGCTCCTCAGCTTTCACTCACAGAACCTAGCCTTGCTGGATGACTTTTATAATCGTAATTATGTGGGTGGTGAGAATGGTTCAAGGATTTTTTTTTTAATTTTTGGCCTGTTATTTTGTATGTTCTGTGGCATTATGAGATCTCCCTAGGTTCTATAGTTCACAATGATCAAAGTTATTACTGATTTTTATGTGCTGCTACCATGGTTGGCAAGCCTTTCTTTAAAAAAAAATCCTTTTTGCACTACATATAAAATAAGGCATGTCATGAGGCCCAAATTCAGCAAAAGCATTTTAAAATATTTTAAGTCCATCTCTATTCAATAAAACAATAAAGCACATACTTAAATTCAAAAGGGGAGGTTGTAATACTACATTGTCAGTGGATTTCTCTTTCTGTTTTCACTTATAGAGCTATACTTGCTGTCTCCAGATGTTTCTTTTAGGTATCAACTCTCCATTCAAAATTTTCAGTCAGAGTACTCACTCTTTTGCTTTTTTTTTCTTTTTCTTTTAATAAAAGTGTCCATCCAAAACGCATTTTTCTGATGCTTCTCCAGGTTTTCATATAAGGCACTGTAAGTTTATCCGGGTAATCAGGCCTAGCCTAAGAGGAGGATGGCATTTCTCGATGTGATGTCTTGTTTTGTTTTTTAAAATAGCTGGCTGGGTTTGGGTTTTTTTGGCATTT
This sequence comes from Gopherus flavomarginatus, assembly GCF_025201925.1. Classification (NCBI taxonomy): domain Eukaryota; kingdom Metazoa; phylum Chordata; order Testudines; family Testudinidae; genus Gopherus; species Gopherus flavomarginatus. The sequence goes on along the minus strand of NC_066619.1, from coordinate 101,679,859 downwards.
GGACTCTCATTTTCTCAGTATAGATATCTTCAGGATGTTCCACTAGCAATTAGAGCCCAAAGACTGAAATGCTCCAACATCTAGAAATAGCTGAAATGTTAGGAAGGTTGTGTTCTTATATTTTCATACTTGGATCCACAGTCCTTATACATTTAAGCTACAATTTATCAAAGTACTTGAGCACATGAGTGAAGAGTGAGGGAGATATCTGTATGTAACTCTTCTGCCCAGAAGTGAAAGTACGCCAGTCCAGTCCGGCTCGGCTTCCCCAGGCAGGCGATTGGAGGCAGTGGAGGTGGCCGGAGCCCTGGGGCTTGGATGGTGATTTAAAGGGCCCTGGGCTCTGCTGCAGTAGTGGCCAGGAGCTCCAGGCCCTTTAAATCCCCGTCAGAGCCCCCGGCCGCCACCACTACCCTGAAGGCTTGGGCAGCGATTTAAAGGGCCCAGGGCTCCCAGCCGCCACTACCGCAGCCCTGGGCCCTTTAAATCTCGATTTAAAAGGCACAGGGATTTTAGTTAGTTAGCACATAAAAATCAGTAATAACTTTGATCATTGTGATTTTAGTTAGTTGGTTGTTTTGCAGGAGGGCCAAGAGGTTACCAACCGAAGCTTAGAGCCGCTTTTGTGCTAAATACTATGCATCTACTTAAAGCCCATTTCTCTTGACCCCTATCCAGTGCCTTACCCCCTGCTAATGCCTTCCAATGAGGAATTCATATCGCTTGGGCAAAGTAAACAATAATATAAGCAACTTGGAATCTTGAAAAAAATATGTGTTCACAACAGAAGGAAGACATAAAATATATAATGATCACATCATAGCAGATGCTCTCGATTTTCAGCGAAGCTTTCCTTAAAACAGGAATAAGCAAAGTAAAGAATGGCAGCTTGTTACTATATCATGTAATAAAACAATTTTGACACTGTAGTCATGACACACATTTATATATTAATATTTTAAAACAAATATATGTCATGTAGTTCATTATTGATATTTAAAGACTAGGTAGCCAGGATTTATAAACAGATACTGATTGGACTTTGTTCTCAATGTAAGGGCAAGACACATTCCCTCTTATGGTTTGGCTTAATATAGGATATCAGTTAATTGCTCAGTTAATAGTTTTAGAGAAGTGTACATGTTCTGAACATTTCTTAGTTTTCTGAATATTATGTTGCTCACGCCAACACTGATAATGGAGAAGCAATTATTAGTTGATCAACTCAGTCTCTGAGCTCCCTCTCTACCATTCTGAATTGCATATCTAAAAACAGGTCCTAGAGACATTTAATAAAAATGGCCAGCATAGAAAACATCACATGGAATCTGTTGAGCATGCTCACTGTTTGGAGCCCTCTGCCCCAAGGGAGAGAGCTCCTTGAGCCTGCCCAGCAAAATAGTTGCTGAACAGCTGCAGAGAAACTCAAAGAAAACAAGAAGCAGAAGTTAAATGTTGACTAAGGGCATGATGATCTAAATCAGATTCACAAAGGTGCAGAACTTGGCCTTTAGCAATATAAGATGCTAACTGGGGACATTCCTTTACTGGTAAAGAGGTAATGTCCTATTTATAATCATATGTGTTAACTTGTGCATCGTTAGAGTACAATAATGAACTTTTCTCAGATCTTAGTCTAGATACAAGCTACACAGTTTGTAGATATTCTCATACAGTAGTTAAAGATCTATATGGAAAACTTTGGTCATGAAGAGGGAGAGGGAAATGTATCTCTTGATATTATAAACAATTTTGTTAAATACAGATATTAACACATGGCTGATATTTGTATTACAGTAGCACCAAGGGATTCCAATTAAGAATGAAGATTCCAGTGTACTAGATACTGTGCAGACACACAGCAAAAAAGACAGCCCTTGCCCCAGACAACTGATAACCTAGGTACCCAATCCTGAATTGTGATCCACATGAGCACAGCAGTCTCAAATGGACAAGGAGTTAATGGAAGACAAAATAAGAGTGCATCAAGCAAATTATAGTAATAAATAGAAGTCTATAAGTCTGTAGTATAGAGTCATAACAAAAAATAGAGGTCCCAGTTCACTACCTATGTATTGTCAGCTGCTAATGTTTTATAGACACTCTAGTAGAGGTGAGCCTCAAGGACAGATTTAAAGGAAGACAAGGCTTTGTAGATATTGGCAGACAGTGTTTCCAATTCAAAAGGGGTAGCATAGGCAAAAGCACAATGTTTCTGTGGGAGGGAGAAGCTGACTCAGGAATGGTGAAGGCTGGGTATGTCCTTTGTAAAGTGCTTTGAGACCTACTGATCTATGTAAGAGCTGGGTATTATTATAATCTCTGTGAACTTCTGAGATTTCCAACAGGTCAGTGTTTCATGACTGTTTAAAAACGTAGACCTGATCCTGCAGTGTGGCTCTGAATGGGTACAGATGTCTGCCCAGATGATGTACTTGCACAATTGAAAATAAAACCGTTACCAATGAGCGTGTTCTTATCACACATATTGACTAACAGTCCTGAACTCCAGAAATCTTGTTACTAACAATTCCAGCAACTATACTATTAAAAGTTTAGATTCTATGGAATACGTTCATACTCGGACTAAGCATAAAGGATGGGCCTTTTACTCTCAGGAAAAGTGCTAGATAGATTGAGACTTGTGCCAGAGGATCAAATTTATTTATTGTAATGATAAAGTAAATGATCTTCCGATCACAGTAGGTATCATTGAGAATAATCAGTTTATTAGAAATGTCAACTAGTTGGTGTCTAAAAGTCACTTAGCTCTAAAATTAATAAACTGCCCTTTTCTAAATGGCTACATGGAACACTGGGAAACAATAAGCCAAATTCATTCCTAGTGTAATGCCATTTACTATGTATTTACACTAAGCATGCATTTGGTCCAACAGTTAAATTAATTTCTGAGAACAGATTTTAAAGATTTAATGATGGAAACTTATTCTGATTTGTATGTTCTAAAAGAAAGTACAGTGAGGTGGCTCACGTGCCAAATAGATTAGAAGATAAACATTTAGGACCAAACTTATCTCTTTGTTACACCCATGCAACCCTGAGGACTACAACATAGTTAGAATGTGTAATGGAGAATAAAATTTTACTCTTGAAATAAAGCAAACATTGGAACTGATGTGTAAATTTAAAAATGGGTGAAATACTTTAAAATGGAGTGATAGCCTCACAAATGCACACTATAAACATTTGCTTTCTCTGGGCCTAACTCCAGAGTCGTTAGATGATGTTGCCATAGTAAGAATGAAATCCTGCAGTTCTTTCTCTCTAACTAATCCTTATGTTTAAAATTTTTGTAATTTGCTCCATTTATGGCATTCTTCCCTCCCCGATTTTTGTTCTACTGCTGAATAAATATCTGAAACTGACCTCTCACCACATCTCCCCATTTTTCTAACTGTTCAAAAAAACAACCACCTACATATTATAAAGGGAAGTCACTAACTCATACCTAATTTCCTGACCTTTGTCATTTCAACTTCCTGTAAAACTGCACAATGATAATGCTAAATGTACAAATTAATTGTTTTCCCATCTGTGGGGGCTTTAGTAGCTTTTCTGGTGTCTCAAACAGGAGTTTAATTTCATTTAACGGTGAAAGAGATTGTTCTACAACATGTAATTGTTTATAGCCCTGATTCTGCAAGGATTTTCCATGTGAGCAAAACCCTTGGAGTTCCTTGCAGGACTGAGGCCTAAGGTGTCTGTGATGGGTGCCACACGGCAGCAAACAGTAAAGGGTTAATGAAGACAGCAATCACTTAAACAGCTGCAGATAAATGGTTGGTTAGCAACAGCTAGGATAAAAGGCTGCAACTGAGCTAGAGTGGGGAAGCTGCTGGAGAGGCTAAGAGGTACTGTGGAGAAGCTGTTAGATCTAGGTAAGGTTGTCATATGCAGGACATCTGCAAAGGTCATAGGTAGGAGACAGCCAGAGGTCTAAGTAAGCAGTGCCTGATAGCCTTACACAGGGCTCTGGGTTGGGACCCAGAAGAGAGGGTGGACCTGGGTCCTCCCACCACTCTCTGTATGGAAGGGGGTACAGACTGCCAAGCCCCAGGTTTGGAATGACAATCCTAATATAGGACTATTGGACTTTCCCTGTTCTGATGAAGAAAGGAGAGGGAGATACTGGCCTTTAGGACTAACAACTAGAGGTCCATCACACCCTTGTGATGAGATCCTTTACTACCCTGAAATGAGTCATGAAGAGTGCCAAAGCACGACAGGCCATGTTCCCAATACCAAGGGAAATTGAGACAAGGCTGCCGTTACCAAATGCCTGACCATGTGGGGGTGAATTAAAGGGTGAGGGGCCTGACCATAGTGACAAATTAATTACATGAAAGATATAGGAATTACAAGTGCTTACAGTAGGTTGTTTCCATGAGATGTTCGTGAAGTCATCAATCCTTCAGGAGAAACATAGAATTGTGAATTTAAGTCCTGGCAGGTAAGTGAAGGAGGCAAGCACTAGATTTCACATTGTTTGGTTTTTAAAATATAATTACATTGGGCCAAATCCTGGCCCCCTTATTTAATGTTTACTTAGTCTTTACTCGGGCAACTGCCATTGATATCAATGAGAAATTTAACTGGGTAAGGACTGAATAATGACTGTATAAGAGCTTTGGGATTTGGCCTTGTATTTATAATTTTTAAATCTATACACACAGTACACTGCTTTGGGATTGTAAATAATTTATTTTAAGACTTTTCAACTCATATTTGCTGTAACAGTATTGTACATAACATAAATATGATGCTTAAAAAATAAATAACAAATATGCAATAGAGTAAAATCAGATCCTATTTTATTATGGGCCATATTCTATCTGTGAATTTTTATTGACGGCAGTGAGGATTCCAGATGTAAGGTAAGGATAGGCCTTCCCAATGTCTTGTATTCACAGACAATTATGTTTCCATTTAGTTTTCTCTGGGCCGTGCATATTTGCTTTCTCTAAACCGCCTGTGTTTTTTAAATATTTTAGAATCAAAAGGGAGAGTGGGAAATGAGGTATAGAGCCTTCTGTTCCCAAATTTCCCTGTTTGCACGCTGGAAATTCAAAGAGCAAGTATATTACCAAAAGGGGAGGTCTCTGGCCCAATCTGTTCTGAATTGCCAAATGTTGCTAGGATATGCGGGGAACACTTTGTCTCCTGCTAAAGGGAATATCAGATGTTAGTGCTGCAAGTGTTACCCCAGCATTTTTAGGGCATGTCTACACTACGAAATTAGGTCGATAGGTCTACACTACGAAATTAGGTCGATAGGTCGATTTTATAGAAGTCGATCTTTAGCAAGCAATTTTTATACAGTCCATCGTTCATGTCCCCACTAAGCACATTAGGTCGGCAGAGTGCGTCCTCAATACCATGGCTAGCATTGACTCATGGAGTGGTGCATTGTGGATAGCTATCCCACGTGTCCCGCTGCCCGTTGGAATTCTGGGTTAAGCTCCCAATGCCTGATGGGGCAAAAACATTGTCACAGGTGTTTTGGGGCACATGTCATCAGTCTCCCCTCTTCCCTCCCTCCCTGAAAGCAATGGCAAACAATCATTTCATGCCTTTTTCTCCTGGGTTATCCATGCAGACTCATAGCATGGCAAGCATGGAGCCTGCTCAGCTGTACACTGCTTTTGTGAGCATTGCAAACACCTCACACATTATCCTGCAGTATGTGCAGAGCCTAACTAGGAGCTGCCAGCATGAGGAAGATTGTGAGGAGGACATGGACACAGACATTCCTGAAAGCACAGGATGTGGCAATTGGGATATCATGATGGCATTGAGGCATGTTGATACAGTGGAATGCAGATTCTGGGCTCAGCAAACAATCACAGACTGGTGGGACCACATAGTGTTGCAGGTATGGGATGATTCTCAGTGACTGCGAAACTTTCGCATGTGTAAGGTCACTTTCATGGAACTTTGTGAGTTGCTTTCCCTCACCCTGAAGAGCAGAAATACCAAGATGAGACCTGCCCTGGCAGTTGAGAAGCAAGTGGTGAGCTGACTACTACTGACTGCTACCGGTCAGTTGGGAATCAATTTGGAGTGGGCAAATCTACCGTGGGGTCTGCTGTGAACCAAGTAGCCAGGGCAATCAATACCCTTCTGCTAAGAAGGGTAGTGACTCTGGGAAATGTGGAGGGCATAGTGGACGGCTTTACTGCAATGGGGCTCCCTAACTGTGGTGGGGCGATAGATGAAACGCATATCCCTATCTTGGACTGGACCACCTTGCCAAAGAGTACATAAACCGCAAGGGGTACTCCTCAATGGTGTTTCAAGCGCTGGTGGATCACAATGGCCATTTTACTGACATCAACGTGGGATGGTCTGGAAAGGTGCATGACGCTTGCATCTTTCGGAACTCTGGGCTGTTCAGAAAGCTACAAGAAGGAACTTTTTTCCCAGACTGGAAAATTACTGTTGGGGATGTTGAAATGCCAATAGTTATCCTTGGGGACCCATCCTATCCCTTGCTCTCATGGCTCATGTAGCCATACACAGGCAGCCTGGACAACTGTAAGGAGCAGTTTAACTATAGGCTGAGCAAGTGCAGAATGGTGCTACAATGTGCCTTTGGATCTTTAAAAGGGCACTGGCGCAGTTTGCTGAGTAGGTTAGACCTCAGTGAAAGCAATATTCCCATTGTTATTTCTGCTTGCTGTGTGCTCCATAATATCTGTAAGAGGGAGACGTTTATGGCAGGGTGGGAGGTTAAGGCAAATTGCTTGGCCACCAATTTTGAACAGCCAGACACCAGGGCAATTAGAAGAGCACACTGAGCTGTGCTGTGCATCAGAGACAGACCAGGATACAGTCTGACAGTTGAGTGTGTTTGTCCTTCATGCAAAGCCCCCCTCTCTGGTGAATGTACTTCCCTGTAAACCAATCCTCCTTCCCCTTTTGACCACAGCTGGCACAGGAAATAAAGTACCTATTGTTCTGAATCCAGTCATTCTTTATTTATTAAAAAAAACTTGAGATCACTGACAACGCTGACTAGTAAAAGGAAGCCTGGGTGTACAAAGGGTTTGATAACAGGGTGGGGTGGGGGAGAAGGGAAGGACAAGGCCACATTCCTTATTGTAGCCATACTACAAATCAAAGTTGTTTGAATGACAGCCTTCTGTTGCTTGGGCCATCCCCTGGAGTTGAGTGGCAGGGTGCCCGGGGCTTTCCCCTGCATTCTTGGGCATCTGAGGGAGGAGGATATGGAACCTGGCGAGGAGAGCCCAGGGTTACACAATGGCTGCAGCAGGGGTCTGTAGTGTAGTTGCCATTCCTGAAGCTCCACTAGATGCTTCATCATGTCTGTTTGCTCCCCCATTAGCCTGAGTATCTCCTCCTGCATGTTACAATCACACTCACTGTATGCTTTTCTGGCCTTTGCCACCAAATGCCTCCATGCATTCAGCTGTGCCCTATCAATGCAGAAGGATTGCATGAGCTCTGAAAACATGTCAGCACAAGTGCATTTTTTTCGCCTTCTAATCTGTGATAACCTCAGGGATGGAGTTGATGCAGGGAGCATAGAAGCATTTGAAGCTGCAGGTGGAAAAAGGGAGAGTAAACTTCACAGAAGATATATTTCTGAGAACAAAAGGGAGACTCTTTCACAGTGAATCAAGCAAATCACAGCAGACAGCATATGGGTTTTAGGTACAAGGCACATTTTGCCTTTTATATTAAGAGCCTGACGTTATGGTGACACATCACACACAGCTGGGCAACAGAGTTCTGTTTGCAGGCAGCTATGGTAAGGAAAAGGGTACATGGGGTTGGCTTCTTCCGTGTTCATAACATGTGGGAATGATTTCAAACTGCAGCGCTCTCCTTTCCCATAGCAACCAATGCTGGTTGAGTTTGCCATTTAAAAGGAGGGGCTGCGGTTGGGGTGGATGTACAGCACACCCCTCCCCTCCAGTGTGGCTATTCTCCAGGATGATCCATTTTAGCCAAGCGCAAACAGCCCAGCATGCCAGGGGTATAATGTGTCAGGGATCATCAACAGAGGGGATTACTGTTCCCTTACAAAACTTCCCCTAATTCAACCAGATGACCATGAATGATATCACTCTTTTGAGGCTGACACAGAAAGATAAAGACCGAATGTTGCATGAATGTGACCAAAACCCAGGACCATTCGCAGCCATGCTTTCTGCTGCAATGATTTCAGATCACATACTACTGGCTTGGCATGGTAAAGTGTCCTACCATGGAGGCCAAAATAAGGCAGCTGTCCCCAGAAACCTTCCACAAAGGCTTTCAGAGTACCTCCAGGAGAGCTTCATGGAGATGTCCCTGGAGGATTCTTGCTCCATCCTGAGACACGTAAACAGACTTTTCTATTAGCTGTACTGGCTGCGAATACATCCCAGCTGTTCAGGGCAAAGCAAACATTAAACACAATTGCTTTTAACCCCTGTAGTGTCGTTACAAATGTGCACTCACCAGAGGTGCCTTCTCCACCTTCAGGGTCTGGAAACAATAGGCCCTGGGAGGGTATTGGCTCCAGTGTGAGGAAAAGATCCTGGCGTCCAGGGAGAACTGATTCTCCTGCTGCACATTCTCCTCCTTCTCTTCCTTATCCACAAAATCCTCATCTGTGTTGCACGAGGCTGCCACCTTGCAGGGGTCCACAGAGAATATTGGGGTATTGGTAGGGTCTTCCCCTAGAATGCAAGGCCAGCCTTAAGATTTATGGTGCCCTAGGCGAGGTTATTAAACTGGTGCCCCTGTGCCTGATCTGCTCTTAGCAACACAAACATAAGCTTACAGTATTGGAAAACTTGCCACATTCACGTTATTAAAACCAGTTTAACTTAATTAAGCACACTGTAATGCTGATGGACTAGCACTAAAGAAGCAGCACTGTAGAAAAATTCTAATATGACAGAATGATGCAAATAATATATATTTTTTAATTTATCAAAATTTTATTGGCAATTTATATGAAGAGGTATTGAAACAAAGATTTGTTTTTAATTGAAAGCAATCTTTCTGGCTTTTTTGGCTGCAAAATCAGTAATAATGTCATCGTATGAAAAAGACAAAGTCGTGTCTTGTTCGATTGCAAGAATAGCAAGACCAGTTAAGCGTTCCTGACTCATTGTAGAGTGGAGATAGTTTTTAATGTACACATTAGGATATATGTCAACAAGTTTGGGAGTGGGGTAGGAGCACTACCCATCCCCTCTCACCCCACTGCTCTGCTCTACTTGCAGCCCCTATTCCCAGCCCTATGCCTGACCCCAATCCTGGCCCAGGGCCAAGGCTGGTGGCAGGACCAGGAACAGAGCCGCACTTGGCCATGGGCCGGGCTGCTGGTCCACACCGCAGCCTGGCTGTGGCTCATCCCCGGCCCCAGACCCATCCCCAGCTGCAGCCCCAGCCTCGGCCCCTTAATCCTGTCCATTTCCCCCACTCACACCCAGAGCCATTGCCCTGCTCCTGGCCCTGGCTTTGGGGGGCGGGGGAAGGGGTGCAAACAGGGAAAGGGAGGGCCACCCTCAAAAGTTTGGGGACCACAGTCTAATCTAACAAGTCTGTATAGCTCCCGTCACACCCCTCTTCACTCTCTACTAGTATAGATAGTGGCTTAAAAACATAATTTAGCCCTCTATTTGTGCATTTAGGTCCTAATCCCAGTCCTTATTTGGGCAAAACTCTCACTTATATCAAGGGGACAAGTTATGAAGCTCTTAGTATGTTTAAACTCTGTCCTTACCCAAGCAAAATTCCTGTGGGAGTCAGGAGTTTCGCTTGAATAAGGACTGAGTAAAAATAGATATGGCTTCTGAACTTCCTCCTTATCCATACACCAGACTTCACTGAAAATTGGTGAGCCGTTTACTTTGTACAGCAGCTGTTCAACATGCTGTTGGTATTTGCTATTTTCAGAAGAAATAAAATTATGAATGCAATTTATAACATATTAAAGGGATGAAATGTCCTCTTGATTTCATTGAACTCTTATTGGCCCTGAAGATACCATTTATAATGTCAACAGGAATATCTCGGCTTCATTAAAAATTACTATTAAGTTTGCTACTCCATTGTGCCTTAGAACTCTAGTGGTCTCAAATGAGTGGTGATATTGTATGTACAGCAAGAGTAGACAAAATGGAGTGAAGTACATACAGTATATTATATTCTTTGCATGTCTGAGATAATTATTTTTTCTAGACAGAAATGAAAGCAACAGTTTAACAATGTCAAATTAGTGTGTGTAATTCAGTAAATATACAGAACATGGTTTTACTTATTTATGTCAATTGCAAGATAGAAACATAAAAGATAGCTGACACAGTCAGCTCCATTGATGCATCTATTTGCTTCCTCACCCATGTGCAATCATTGTTTGAACAGCAAAAATATCACTTTGAGGGGAAAAATGACATGAACAATGGAGAATTGAATTGAACAAAGAATACTCAATAGAAAAAAGCCATAACATTTAAAAGTACACAGAAGATTTTTTTCTATGCTTCTATTTCTATGCTTTTCCTTTTAAAGATTCTAATTTGTAATGAAATTCACCATATTTGTTAAATTGACAAGAGTCTCCATTTCTCAGTGTTTGCATGGTTCTTGACATGCTGCATAGACTACTATTAAATTAAGCAGAGGATGATACATAAACCACTGAATTAAAATAACTGGTATGCATGTTAAGACTGATTTAGGTCAAGTTTCACTCCTGCAATGACCTTCTTACATGCACTGGTTCATTTTGAGCCATTAAAAATGTATATTTTATTCAAGAACATTGTGTTTTCTTTCAATTATTTTGACTTACAAATACCTTACAATGGTGTAACAGAGATGTTGCCACTTGTGTGCAGGTGAAATGGAGAATGATGTTTATTAAAAGCACTTACTTCATTCAGATACAGCATGTCTTGTACTGCTTCCAGGTACCAAAAGTCAACATAAATTATGCATAATGTCTTTCTGAATTAAGCCCTCAAATGTGAACATTAGAGGGCACAGATGAGATGGATTTATATTTCCAGGCAGCTTAAAGTTCTTTTTCCATGAAAAATACTGCTTCTCCTTCAAGTATGTGCCCAAGAGCATATTATTTTTGAATAGCAATGTCCATTGGGGCCACGCATCTGCCCTGTGCCTCCTTGTGTGAGGGCATAAAGGGTGAAGCAGCTGTGACCTACCTTCAGTTCCCTCTTACTGCCCATGGCAGTGAGACAGAACCTGGTAAGTGTGCACCTGCTATTCTTCCTTGAGCTTCTTGCTAGTTATTCCAGTGAAGAAACCTTTCTTCATTTCTGTTAGCTCTTTTATTCTTTAAAACAAAAAAGAAAAATAGTGGAGCCCTCTTCCCCCCTCCCCTCAGCAGCACGGTGCGGAGCTTTGTGCCATTTCTTCTCCCCTGCCCCCGCCAGGGAACTCTAAGCCTTCATGGCTTGATCTGTGCCCAACATGCAACAGACTCATCATTCTCATTGGCAGGCATAGCCATAGCCTTTTCTCTTTGGAGGAGAGTCAGATTCCCAATAAATGCACAGTGTGCAAATAATTCTAGTGAATGACTTACATGTCAAAAGATGTGAGGCCCAGGCTTTGTCAGTTTGAGTTATCAGTGCTAATCACATCCAACATGAAGATACCCACCTCCAAGGACCCCACAGAGTCATCCCCGGGGACTAACGCTCCGAGCTGATGGTCTGAGCAGTGAGAAGCCAGAGATATAAAACCTGTAAAAATCAGCACAGACTATATCAATGCCGATCATCCCAGCACTAGGACTGTCGACACAGCTGATTCCAACAACTACCTGGGCAATGGCACTGACAGACCCAGCTCAGCTCCCTTGAAACTGGAAAAATAACACTGGTGCCCCAATGCTTTTACATAGCTTCCCCACTTTGCATAATGGAGGATAGAGTTGTGGTCACATTTTAGCTGCTGAAATTGGGCATTTAATCCCCACTTAGTAACAAATTATGTATTTTTAAAAAAACTTTACCACCTTCTGTAAGTTAAATTCTGTAGCAATTTTGTCACACTAGTGCTATTAAGATAAAAGCTGCGTGGCGAGGGGAAAACCAAGCCAAGGATATAAATACATCTTAGACTAATGATTGGTTGACCACAAGGGACATGCCAATGTTCCATCTCCAAAGAACACATTAGCTGAACAGGCGTCAGCTGACCTGAATTTCTGCAAACATAAGTATTGTTTACGTAAGTATTGGGATTTTTTAAAATCATAGGGCATATTTGTGTAAACAAATACTACTCATATTGAGTTTCTATTATTGGGCATATGCAGGTCAAAACTTCTATCATGGCAGCAGAGAACCACATACCTCAGGGCACACAAAAGTTTCTCTAATGTCACATTAGCATACAAATATCTACAGAGGAGGATTAGCTTACCAATTTCACCTCATCAGTATAACATTAAGGTCTATCTCCCTGTGTCCCTCTCCAAAATGAGAAATTTCTACATTAACTTATTCTGGAACTGTTTAGCTGTGTGATACTGATATTGAGTTTCATCATTAAAAGTGAGTAAGATTTTACTCATTTTACACTTTATGGCAGAAAAAAATGACAACCATTTGATGATGGTTGTTTACATTCTTGTAGCGCTTAGGAGCCCCAGTCATGGACCAGGACCCCATTGTACTGGCCATCGTACAAACCCCAAACCAAAAGATAGTCCTTGCCCCTTCATTGGCTTTTTTAAAAACTTTATAACAGTATTCATGCTCATGTACAGTATATTCTGTATATTGAAAATAGGACTCTGCCAATTACTTTAAAAATACGTTTACTCCATTGCTAGTAAGAGCTTATTAGAAGCTGAAAAAGAGCATTTCTTGACCAAATTTGTCCTGTATTTGGCAAACATTTCACTTTGATTCCAGAACTTCAAGAACCAATGTCCATATCATTTGTTTTCTTCTTTGGATGTTGAAGAGTACCATCCAGAACCTGATTATTTGGTTCTGCTTTCTAACTCCATTTTCTCTTCTAAGTATTTTATAAAGATTTGTTAGAATCAGATTTTTGCTCTGATACTTGTGATGGCCTTAGTTAAGATTTTGTTTAAGAAGGTTGTCTTTTTCCCAGTCACAACAGTAGTTATTTTGTAGGTCTTCCCTAGAAAATTTTGAGTACAAATGTCCATTATTGGTATCTTTCCATTAAGAGGAAGCTAATGATTGCTTTTCTTCTTAAGGTCTTCCTCCATACCTATCTTGAAATCATGGAGGTCAGAATCAGTATTCTGATGTGCCTTAAGTTGTCATTTCAGAGTCATTTCTCAAATCACACAATAGCCATACTTAAAAAGTCTCACAAAGAAAACAAATTAATCAGACCATAATTTTTGATCCCTCACACTTGTCCCCTTTGAATGCTAGTTATATATTTGTATTTGTTTTTCAGTCCAAGATTCACAGAAGTCAGGGTTTGGTACCTTGCATAGAATTTTTCCTAAATATATTACTAAGCCAGGAGATTTGTACAAAGTACAGGATCAGGTACCCAGATTTCACATTTCAACCTGGAGCAAATTTGTGTTTTGAGCTATAGACCTCTGGCATAACAATTCTAACATGCCACTATACTAAAAGCATTTACTGTTTTTCTATTAGGATTCAATGCAGAAGTATCATTGACTGAAGGTTTTACATATTGTACCAATTATGGAAATCCTGTGGATATAGCTGCATATTTTTTTAGCTGTGAATTTGCAGTTTGATTCACATGCAAATTTGTTCTTGCTCAAAATTTTCTGCATTAATTTATTTGCGTTTTGTTTTATTGATTGCATAATTGGGGGAAAGGATTTCTTTTTAAGATTACTGGGTGAGTATATAAATGTGAGACAGTTGGTGTCAGATTGCATTGTTACTTTGTATCTTTTGCTAATGTTGGAATCTCTAGTTACCTGTAATTTGTGGTGCTGAATGATACCTGAGACTGTACAGTACTTGTACAGCATGTTATGTCTCAGGCACTGCATTTATAGTATCAAATTACTTTTTACTTTGCTATTGAATTATTTAAGCAGTACAGTGTACAAATTATATATGTATATTATGATTTCTGGTGCTGTTGTATAGGTATTTTCCCCTTTCATGCTTGATAGTTATGTTGTATTTTTATGTGTTGTATTTATACAACACCTAGCACAATAGGTCCTTGATTGTAATTGAAACTCCTTGCTCTCATAACAATACAAATGTTAATGTTTATACACAAAGTAAGCAACAGTAAAGCAATCCTGATATGGAACTTAAATCTTTGAGTTCATTGTTTTGATTATTCAAAGCCTTGCAGAATTGTTCTAAGCAAATACGTTCTTACATTGTGTTATCTTACTACCTAACCTTTGATATGTGGATATGAAAGAGTATTGTGTCAAGCTTTTCTTTTGAATTATTACATTATAAAATTCTGGCCAGTAAGATGGTGATCCCTAATTGTTATAGTGCCACATATTGGGTAATAAACAAGAATAGGCTTGTTGAAATATACTTAGGAAAATGAAAGATCTTATGAAGAATAATTTCCCATTGCACACAAGGATGATCTAGAATCAGTATTCCGGTACTGACATGATTCAAACACTACTTCCCCTCACTGTCACACCAGAAGAACAGATAAAGATAGCCTAAGCATTTATGTTAAGGGCTGGAGGACCAAACATTTAGCGGACAGAACGGAAGGATCCATAACAGAACCATAGAAATTAAAGACTGGAAGGGACCTCAAGGTGTCATCTAGTACACACACACACACGTCTTGACTATCCCCGACAGGTGTTTGTTTAACCTATTTTTTAAAAATTTCCAAGGATGGGGACTCCACAGACTCCCAGGGTAACTAGTTTCAGTGTTTAACTGTCCTTATAGTTACAAAGCTTTTCCTATTATCCAACCTAAATCTCCTTTATTGCAAACAAAGCCAATCACTTGTCTTACCTTTGGTAAATGTGGAGAACAACTGATCACCAGTTGTGACAGATCTCAAGATACCCAGGATTGTGAGTCATCTTGTTACTCGTTGCCTCCACCCTGAAGGAGTCCTGCTTATGATAACTGTGTGTTTGGCTCCCTCACACCACCAGCCTTTCAGCCACTCAAGCACTCCCCTCTAGGCTATGCTAGCCTTGTCTCTGCCTTGCAGGTTAATAAGAGGTGCACCCAAGTCTCTCTGAAGTGTTCTCCTGTGATATCCAGCCCTTGATACTGACTACTGACTAAAGTCCCAGGTCCTCTGCCTGCAAAGGAGCAGTGTAACCCAGTATACCAGTTTTACCTAAAGTCTCTTCTCCTGTATTAATACACAGCACTTATAATGAAACAAAAGAAGGGTTATTTAAGAGAGAATGGAGATTCCACTAGAAACAAGAGTGTTTTGTAACCATTGGTTTCCATCAATCATAAAACACATACTATGGGCTACACTTAATAGGAAAGGTAACTATCTAATAAAGCAAAAACAACAAGGAGTCCTTGTGGCACCTTAGAGACTAACAAATTTAGTTGGGCATAAGCTTTTGTGGGCTAGAACCCACTTCGGTTCTAATAAAATTGTTAGTCTGTATCAGCAAAAACAACGAGGAGTCCTTGTGGCGCCTTAGAGACTAACATGGCTACCACTCTGAAACCTATCTAATACAGTAGGTTTTCCCCTAAGTTCAGTGTGCTGCAGAGCTGGCTTCACAGGAAGCAGGATCCAATCTTTCATGAAAAACACTCCTGCTCAGATGTCTCCTCAGTCAATGGATACAGAGTCTCTCCCCACTTTGTCATAGGACTGGAAGGGTCCTTGAGAGATCATCTAGTCCAAGCCCCTGCACTCAAGGCAGGACTACATAATAACTAGACCATTCCTGACAGGTGTTTGTCTAACCTGTTCTTAAAAACCTCCAGTGATGGAGATTCCATAACCTCCCTAAAAGCCAGTTTGTCATGGACCGGATGATCCCCTGTTTGTTTATAATGGTCTTTTTTTTCTTCACCCTTCACATAATTTTGATTGTTGGCAGTTTGTCTTTGGTGGTCTTCCATTGACTGGTCTGTGATGGGGCAATGGTAGAAAACCAAGTCTTGCATCACCTTCACCAGCTGACCAAGGAGAGGAGGCAACTCCTTTCTGCATGAATGGGCCATCACCAAGTAGTATCATTCCCTGGTGACTCCATAAGGCCATAAACTTTGATATAGTTAGATTATTTCTTAAATATTACCTGCACACATCATGCCATGATTATGAACATTGATAAGTTATAAGCTTTCAATAGAGACTTTACCTGTTGCCTTTTATGGACAAATACCCTGTAAGCAATGTATTTGTAGCAGGTTTGTCATAAGAACGGTCATGCTGGGTCAGACCAAAGGTCCATCCAGCCTAGTATCCTGTCTGCTGACAGTGGCCAATGCCAGGTGCCCTAAAGCAGTGGTTCTCAAAGCCAGTCTGCCGCTTGTTCAGGGAAAGCCCCTGGTGGGCCGGGCCAGTTTGTTTTCCCTCAGTCCACATCGCTTCTCGCAGCCCCAATTGGCGTGGAGCAGCAAACCGCAGCCAATGGGAGCCGTGATTGGCCGAACCTGCAGATGTGGCAGGTAAACAAACTGGCCCAGCCCACCAGGGGCTTTCCCTGAATAAGAGGTAGGCCGATTTTGAGAACCACTGACCTATTCCTCATCAACTGCCTCCTGGCAGCCAGAGAACCTTCACGTCTTATCAAACTCTATCCTTCCTGAGCCAGTGGAAAGGAGTTGCAGATTCACCTTTAGCAGAGTCATCACCCTGCTCTCTGCTTGGCCTATTACCGCTCACAGGTGATTTTAACTACCTAATATTAAACAGATTATATGTAGCATCAAGACACAGTTTGAAGAAGCTATTTCTTGCTACTATTAAGGGTGGTTTATTAGAGTAGCTACTTTTGAAACACACTAAATGAGATGCTATCTTTGGCTTCAATCTTTAGGAAGTGGTTCAAGAAGTAACTATAGTTGAACCACTAAGTTCTTCTCTTCACAGACATCTAGTTTGCAGAAAGCTGGGGTAAATCTATCCTACTGTAACTGTCTGTGTTGATGCACATTAACAGTTTGAAATAAGACTAGATCAAAGTACACTAACAAAGAGGTTGCACATAGACAGAGCATGGCTGACTAGTGCAGGGTAGATTGACACCCCAGCTTGCCCTGAACTAAATGTTTGTATAGACAAGCACTAAGTAATAGTGACCAATGTTATAATAAAATTATATATCCTCAGGGGAGAGACCAAATAAAAAACTAATATTTCAACACCAGCAGCTAAAGGGTATGTCTACATTGCGTGGTAAACCAGCACATGTGGGACCCACACCATTGGCGCGGTGTTTCTAAGCCCATGCCTGAGCTTCCACGCTGCACTGTAAACCCCTGATTGACAATTGCTGTATCTGGATGTCTCAGCCATGCTAGTGCTTCCATACTCAGTTTCTTGGTGCATATTCCAGGTTCTTAGCTCCCTCACTAGCTGCAGTTGTTCTAGGCCTTTGCTCAGATTGTATTTGCAGGAAAACTTGTCTGTCCATCCTGCAACACTTCAACAGAAGTTCTTAGTCTATGACTACAGTCAGCCAGGGCATTGCTGGGCCCACACGCTCCCAGTAGACAGAGAACATGGATCCAGCACCAATGGAAGAACTTGTGCAGCTTATGCTTCCAGTCTCTCTTTGGGGTCAATGTCCTTGAGACATTGGACATTTTGGTGGTGGTTTTTGTTCTATCAAAGACTCTTCTTGGAGGGTAGTACAGCCCTGGCCAGTGAGTTGACACTGTTTATGCCTGTTGCTATAACCAGAGATGTCCCATATGTAGACCGGCACTTTTGAAGCAAGGCCATCAGCACAGACTGGTGGGATCACATTGTCATGAAGACTTGGGATGACCAGAAGCAGCTCCAGAACTTTTCCATGAAGAAGCAGATGTTCCTGGAGCTTTATGAGTAGCTTGCCCCAATCCTCTAGCTTAAGGACACCCATGAGGGAAGCCGTGCTATAATTGTCTGGAAGTTGGTTACCACAAACTTATAACAGTTCTGTGATTAACTGGTTTGATGTTGGCAAGTCCACTGTTTGGTTGAGGTGATTAGGACTGTGATTTTCCCTGGTGGTGATGGACATTAACAATGTTCCCAATATAACTTTGGTTTTGAGAAAATGGGTTTTCCAAACTCTGCCAGGGCCATCATTGGGACTTATGTGCCCACAGCTTGCATCAGGAGTACATACACCAAAAAGGGTTCTACTCCATCTTTTGGGGGGAGGGATAGCTCAGTGGTTTGAGCATTAACCTGCTAAACCTAGGATTGTGAGTTCAATCCTTGAGAGGGCCACCTAGGGATCTGGGGCAAAATCAGTACTTGGCCCTGCTAGTGAAGGCAGGGGACTGGACTCAATGACCCTTTGGTGTCCCTTCCAGTTCTATGAAATAGGTATACTTCCAAATATTATTATTATTTTATACAGGGTCTGGTATTTCAGCTGCTAGTTGACCACCTGCTGGATTTCACCTATTAATTCATATTGGACTCACTTCCTCCTTGCCCACTACATCACAGCTTGCATGCCAAGGTGGAAGGGCCTGCCAAGGCAAATGAAAACACACAAGTGAGCATAAGGGGGAAAAAAATCATATTGCATCTGCTAAACAAGGGAGGCTGTGGCAACTCAAGGTCAAAAGATGCTATTTATCACTGGGTTTTATTTATTTTTTCTTGTATACAAGTTTCTTGGCTCCCACTGTCCTGTGAGCTCTACTCAGCAGCAAGACTGCAGACATCATGGTAAGATGCACTTTAAAAATTTAATTTTAAATTATTTATAACTCATCACCATTTTCCCCTGGGGTTGTGTGTTGTGGGTGCTACGTGCTAGGTTGTACTATGTATAGGCTTACTATCCTTCTAGGAAGGGCAACCACCAGCGAACATTATCATTATGGGGCTTCATGACTGGCAGTATTATCTGTTGCAAGCTCCTGGAGGCCATCCACTCATCTCTGTTGAGGCTTTTAAGTGTTTGGTGACTGCCTAACACATCTCTGAGTGCAGGGGACTTGTGAGCTACAGATGCAGATGTGACAAGTGTGCCCTGCCTCAAAATCTGACTTCCTGCATTTCCTCCTCTGTGAGAAGTACACAAGCATTACCATCCAGGAACGAGTTAAAGTCTGTGGGGGAAATCATAAAATGCCCCTTCAGGTTGAGACCTATTACAGCTTTCTTGACAGCACCTTGCATCCATGAACTGAGCACAATCCCCCTCTTCTCCCCCCACCCCCGGAACAATTTGGACGCTGAATACAAGAGCCATGGACTACATAAAACCCTCCCCACCTCAGGATCATTTTGGCTTATAATATGGGACACATACTACACAAACCTCCTTGGGACAGTTAGGACTCATACTAGGGAACTCATGCTCTACATATACCCCCATCTACACAGCGCCTTTGGAGTACCCAGAGAGGTGGCTTGGGATGTACTGGCATGGCTGGTGGATATGGTATGCTGTACGAGCAGGAAAGGCAATGTAAGGCTCTTAACTTTATTGTCCCAACCCCTTTTAGTAATATAGTGAGAGGATCTAGTAAAAATTTCATAATAGATGCTTGTTTAACTTCTGTTTTAAGTTCTTGGCATCCATTTGAATTCCATGTGGTGGGGAGTGGGGAGAGAGGCAGGGCAGTGGCATAAGTTCTGCCATTAAAGAAAACACACTACAACCCCTGGGATGTCATAATTTTACAGGGTCATAAGCCAAAATTCCCTCCCCCCCATATATTACCAACAAATAAGGAGCCCAAACCATATGCGTATGATCCTAGGAGATGCTGTAATTGCTCCAGTGGCATGAGCCTCAGCAGTGACTGGTGTGAAAACAAGGACCACTTCTCTAGTTCCAGCTAGTAGCAGCTAGTTCTTCTCCAGTGGTTCCTCTAACCTGGGAGGTATAAGGATGTCATACTTGCGTAGCAGATTGTCATGCACCACTGCTGGTCTCTGGGCTCACTGAAGCCTCCAGAGCCCAGTCAAATTGTTCATAAAAGAAGTAAGTAGAAGGCAAGTTCCCAGTGGGGCCATTACTACCCCCTGAGCTTGCAGTAATTGGGTTTAAGCCACTTGACTCGTTCTAGGCACTGATCAGTGCCCCAGGGGATCCCTAAGGCCATGAGCTTTTTTGAGATTTCTATGTACAGAGGATCATTTCTTGCACTCATAGAGAACTGAAATGGCTTGCACGCGTTGCACCAGAGATTTAGCAGCATTCAGCTGTGTTCCTTTAGCTAGCTAGAAGTGAGCTTGGTATAAGGCTTCTTTATATTGAAGACTGTTAAATGTCTTTGCAGGTGAGTGATCAGCATGGAAAATAAGAATTAAATGCTGATCAGCTACATTTGAACTGTATTTGAACCAAGTGGGGCTCCTTCCACTTTCTGAGAATTGAGAGGGAAGCTTTGGAGGAGAAGGGATTGTGGAATAGTATTGGTGCAATCTCTGCACACGAGTCTGGGGGACCAGACTTGAGCTGCATCTACACTGCAAAATGATGTCTTGGACCTGAATTCCAGTGGCTCAGAGACCCATCCCATCTCCCAACATTAATACATTATGTGTGCACAGTAGTGGGGCCTGGGCTTAAACATGAGTCTGAGCCAGATTTACTATGCAGTGTTGGGTTGCCAACTTTTTAATTTCTGAAAACTGGATTCCTACCCATTGCAGGAGAGAGGAAAGGGGAGAAGTCTCTGCTTTCTCTCTCCTCTCCAGTCAGAGCAGGGAAGAAGAGGTACATAGATGTCCTCCAGCCAGTTCCTCCTCGCCTGTAGGAGAGGGACAGAATTGCTCCTCTACCCCCACCCTCTGTTGCTCACAGCTTTCTCCCTTCAACTCCAGCAAGAGCAGCCCCAAGGAACTTGCAAACCCCAGCTCCAGCAGGCCACTTGGGAGTGTAGGTCAGAAGAGTGCTGCAGCCGCATGGGAGCAGCCAGGCAGCCCCACTGCCAAGCTACGATGCGGCCCTTCTGCATGGCAGCCTTCCACCTCCCTCTGCACTGCCTGCCTAGCAGCCCTCTTCCCCTCCCACTCAAGCCCTCTCCTGCCCAGAGCTGCCTGAGAGTGTGGCCAGTGGAAGCGCTGGCTGGTGGGGCAGCTCATGTTCCTTCCCTCCCAGGGAACATTCCATGCTCGCTGGGAACCCCTTACCCTGCTCACCGTGAGCCCCTGTACTCTTTCCTCTCCCACAGCCCTGCAAACCGTGCTCCTCAAAGGGGTTGCCTGAGTTGGTGCATGCTTGCTGCCACAGGAGCCACCACTTCAGGACCAGGTGAGAGGCTGCCACTGCCCCTGCCCCCACACATACTGCCAGTAACTGGACTCCTGGTGTCCGGTCAGTTCATCTGACCAGACACTGCCAGGCCCCCTTTTTAATCAGACTTTCTGGTTTAAAAACTGGACATCTGGCAACCCTAATGCAATGTAGTCAGGGCTGCACAGGCAGGGGTAGGGGGTGGCCTAGTGGGGCAATTTGCCCCAGGCCCTGGGCCCCACAGAGGCCCCCCACAAGAATATAATATTCTATAGTATTGCAACTTTTTTTTATGGAAGGGGCCCCCGAAATTGCTTTGCCCCAGGCCCCCTGAATCCTCTGGGCAGCCTTAAATGTAGTCATACCCAAAGTAAGGAGGAGTGTGGAGAAGAGCAGTATACACTTCTTTTACTCCCTTGATCTCTCTCCTTTCTGGCTGAAGTCCAGACTCAATAAGTAAGGGAATCTGAAGTGGGAGCAAAGGGAGGAGCTTGTGCTTGGTTGAGGCATTCCTGGGACTCCCATCCTTTCCCACCAGTAGGTGGCACAGCAGCTGCACCTGATAAAAGATGAAGCAGTGTCCCATATGGACCTCCTCTCCCAAGAGTCTCATATGTACCTCCTCTCCTCTTAAGGAAGATCTGCCCTCCTGCAGGAGAGAGGAAAGGGGAGAAGTCTCTGCTTTCTCTCTCCTCTCCAGTCAGAGCAGGGAAGAAGAGGTACATAGATGTCCTCCAGCCAGTTCCTCCTCGCCTGTAGGAGAGGGACAGATAAATAGTATCTTAATAGTTTCTGCATACACTCCCTTTAGAAATGTCTTTAAATCTTCCTAAATAGAGGAAATTGCAGCAGGGTTTTAAAATTGTCCAGGGACAAAACCCTGTCCCCTCCCTATTAATTTTATATTAATACAAATTCTCTATCTTGTGATCTGACTCTCTGCAGGCAGAAAGGAGGGTAGGAAGCTCCTCCCCTGGGCACCTCACCCACCTCTGCACACACAGGCCTGCTTGCAGACAAGAACCCCTTACAGATACATACTCTTGTTCAGATTTTTTTTCCCTTTTGACCTTAGCAGTTAGCTAATATTAGGAGACTTCAGGGTTGTTTTCCATTAGAAGAAAATGATAGTCAAGTATTGCTTTTGATGCAATCTGTTATTTACAAACAGAGTAGTCTCATTTAAATCTCAGCAATCCACATGCCTGATTTGAATTGTGATTTAAATCAGCAAGCAAGAAACTTTAACTTAAATAACTAATTTTTTTTTAATTGTGGTTTGCATTTGTACTTTAGTTAATTTCCTAAAGAGAGGTTGAGTCTCATTAGTTGGTATCCATTACAACATGTTGATTTGCAACTGAATACAACCTTTACACTAAATTTGGTGTTTCTTTATGCTAACCAGGAGGATACCTATATCTGTAAACAGTTTTTGTACAGCTTAATTTATTCCAATGATTAATTTTTACATTTTTATTATGTTAGAAAATGGTGAATAATGCACTTTGATTTACTAAATTATTACAGGTCTGTAGCATCTTAGGTGCATTTAACATGTGCGATTTCAGCTTTACGTGGTTGGCAAAAACCAAAAAAAGAGAAAAATAACAATTTAAATACTGTTTCTGTAGTGCGGGCGATTCTGCCCGCCATTCAACTCAATGTAATTTTGACTATACGTGATTTTTGCTTTATCCGCTAACCGCGGAACGGAACCCCCACGTAAGATGAGACAGATCTGTATCAATTTTTTACTTGTGATTTATGTCAAGCCCTATTTGGATGGAAATTCAGACTCAATAAAAAATGTACAATGCAGGATTGTAATTTATTATCATTTATTATTTATTCAGTAAAACTACTTTAAAAGTGCTGGATACATAAGAAAAAATTATCCAAAAGTTTATCCAAACTTGTTTTGCACTTAAAACTTTGTTAAACAGTTAGTATAGTGTGGTTACCAAATGATCTGACTTTCTGGTCACCATATCTTTCAAGATTTTAGAACTGGTAGATCTCACCCTTTCACAGCTAGAATTGGGTGCTGGAATGGGAGACACTGGGAAACTGAGTCAAGTAGCAAAATAAATGACTCAGTTCAATATTAGCATTTTTTTGGAGTGAGTGAAATGACATGGACTGGACATGGAAGACTCCATCCAGAGGGTGTATCAATACTCTGTTCAGGAAGGCAAGATGACACACACGGAGGAAGTTAGAGTACTCCTCAACAACAAGGCAACACAAGCTATGCAGGAATGGAAACCAGTTAACTCCTGAACTGTAAAATCATGTTTTGTTACAAATCATGCTAAAGTAATTATTATCCAGTGTTAAGCACCTACTAATGACCATGATGAATAAGTTTCAAGACACACTAAACCAGGTCCATCCTTGTGATGTCATTCTGGTGGTAGATGATATGAATGCCCGAGTTGGTAATGACAACCGTGTGTACAGACATTGCAGACCCAGAACTGAGGGGTGAACAGATAATGGTGAAAGATTTCTAAGTAGTATAGTATCTATAATCTGTGCATTGGGGAGGGTGTCATTTTCCCCTCATTGCGGGAAACACAAACTAACAGGGAAGTGAAATAATTGAATTAGTGAGAAACGATTGGATCATGCTGCCATCAGCAGATGTGGACAAGATCACTGCTGGATATACAATCTCTTACTGGTGCTCTTGTAGGAAGCGACCCACTATCTTGTCATCAGAACAGTTAGCTTGTCTTTTTAGCTTTATTCTAAAACAAAAGGTGGAAATGGTATTTACTGTGAAGAAACTGTCTGACCCAGGAATCAGGAGGGACTTCAAAGTCCAGTTCTCAAATGGATTCCAAGAGCAGCAGGTAATGAATGGTGACATGGAAGAACAAAGGGCTTGCTTTAGAGAGATCTGCTGGGAAACTGCCACAACTTTACTTGGACGAAGAGGATTATTAATGAATGAAGAGTGGATACAGCCACACACGTGAAAAGTGACTGAAGTGGGAAAAAAGCGGCAAGCACAGGTGACACAAGAAGAACAATGCACGCTACAATGGGCGTATGTAGAGAAAGGTAAAGATGTGCCAGAAAGATAAGAGAATAGCTTGACAAAGTGAGAGAAACTGAAGATGCGTCAGTGAGACTTGACTCGTTAGCAGTTTTAATTGTGGTTTCAGTGTCACGGTAGTATCATAAAAGCAAAAGATGGCAGACTGTTAACAACGGAAGTAGAACAAAAATAATGATGGCGAGGACATTTTAATGAAGTACTCGACCAACCAGAGCTAATAATTCCAATCAATGGATGTGCAGAAGAATTAATATGTCACTGCTAGAAATTTCAGAAGCAGAGATAGAGAAATAGAAATAGAGAAAATGATTAAGCAACTAAAAATGGCCACCCCCTGGTCAACATAAGATCATTTCTGAATTTGTATGGAAATACATAAACTCTGTTATATAGTTGGAAGGAAGAATTCTACCCAGAGGAATGGAAGTAAGGTGTGATCTTTAAATTACGAAAGAAGGGAAACTAACTGGTGTGCAACAACTGGTGAGGAATAACACTACTTTCAGTATCTGGAAAAGTGTTCTGTAGTGTACTATTGAACAGAGTCAAACTGGTTATCGATGGAAAAACTGAATACTATGCAGGCAGGCTTTAGGCTGAAAAGATCATGTATACACCACATCTTTAACCTGAGAAAATTGATTTAGAAAGAGAAGATTAGTCATGAACTTTATAGATTTTACCAAAGCTTTCAATTACATTCACAGAGAGTCACTATGGAAAATCTTCCAACAATATGGCTGACTAGAAAGACCGTGTCACTGGCTAAGATGTTGTTGTATGAAGTTTCAGAATGCTGTGTAAGGACTAAGTGGTCAGACCAATTAGTTTCTATAGAGTCACTGGAGTATAACAGAGATCCATTTTATCACCACTCCTCTTTTACATTGCGATAGATTATGATGCAAAAAGCAACATCAAAGGAAGATTCAGGAATAATGTGGAGTGGAGGGAAATGTGAAGCCCTCAACTTTTCAGATGACATTATTCTGTCAGACACAGATAATGATGCTATGAAAAAGATCACTACCATTGTCAAGACCACCAAATTAGGGTTAAGAATCAGCCAAAAGAAAATGTAAGTCATGATTGTTGAGAGAAGAGTCAGCAGTGATGGCGCACGTGTAATCAATAGTGAATACTATGGCATGGTTAATGTATTTGTATATCTTGACAGCACAATTAGTTCTGAGGGCTAAGTCCATAAGGAGGTGGAAGCAAGAATGGGGAAGGCAAGTGGACTCTTTTTTCAAGGCTGGCAAATATCTGGAAAATAAGGAGATTCACACAAGAATCAAGACAAAGTCTCTATAATGCCATTGTGATATTCTCATTGTTAGGTGTTTATGTTAGACACCCAAAAAGGAAACTTAATTTGTTCTGTCAAAGATGATTGCAAAGATTACTTGGTGTCCACTGGTGGAATAAAGTAACCAACGCTGGTGTGTTACAAAGGATTCGCCAGCAGTAGAAACAGCAATTAGATAAAAATGACTTATAAGATAACTACTCATAAAGATGCCACTGTCATGGAGGCAGACTATAATGGAGCAAGAAATGCAGCATTAGACATACAGAGGCAAAAGACTGGGTTGTCACCTGTGTCACAAGGCATAAGAGCATCTAATAATAAAATAAATAAATTTCACACCTAGTTGTTATTCATATATAGGAAGAAGAAAACAAGCTTTCCTGCTTTTTCTACTCTCAATTGGTTTCTTAACACTAATGAACTAATTATTGAACTGAACTAGATGAGTAAACTGACATAAAAATATTATCTTTGTACTGCAGAAGAAGCTACTGCTATCAAGAGCTGGTTTAGCATTTTAACAAATGCTGGTTCCAGGTGTTTAGCCCGTGACTTCCACCAATTCATTGTTTTTACTTTCTTTAAAACTTGGCAGCAAACGTACTGCTTAACATTATTTTTTAAATTAATTTAAATAGATTATAGTAAAATTAGGCCTTAACAGGTTGAGGTACCAAACTAACTCAGAAACAAGACTTAGATGTAATTATGGATAGTTCCTAACATACCATGGCAGTTAAATAAACAACCACAATTGTCATCGTTTCAGAGTAACTGCTTCCATATGCTGTGGTCCATTGAGGGCAGCCATTTAAGATTTTCATCTCCCAGTTGTCACTTCTCTTGTGTGGAGAGCCACCTCTCTCTCTCTCTCCCCTGACCAAGATTTTAAGGTGGCACAGCTCCCAGCTTTACAATGTGATATCCCCAGAAAGCCAGTCTGCCTAAAGCCCTCTGTGCCTGTGCTTTGCTTTCTCTGAAGACTATGAACAGTGTGTTGGCAGCAGTTACAACTTACCACACAGCTCCTTCTGATCACGCGCATGTATTCTTAGTGTAAATTCATTACAGAGAAAACATAGCACAACAATAAACAGATTTGAACATACACTAAACATACTAGGAAGGGAGTCACTCATGAGTCTTATGGGATCCTAGCAGGCCAAAGTCTTTCCAACTCTTCCACAACTTTGGAGCCCCTCTTGGACAGAAGGTACTGTCTGTTTGCTAGATCAGAAAGAAGGCCCTGTGTCAGTTTAAGCTCATCCTTTTATACCAAAACCCCTTTCTTTGCCTCCTAGGCTCTAGAACAGTGGTTTTCAAACTGTGGGTTGCAACCCACTACTGGGTCGTGGAATGCAAGGCACGGGATTTTGGCGGCTCTGGTCAGCACTGCCGACCAGGCCATTAAGAGTCCCATCAGCAGTGCTGCCCAGCTAAGGCAGGCTAGTCCCTACCTGTTCTGACACTGCGCTGTGCCCCGGACGCGGCCAGCAGCATGTCCGACTCCTAGGTGGGGAGGCCACGAGACTATGCATGCTGCCCCCACCCTGAGCACTGGGGTGGGAGGCTGTGCCTGTGGGCGAGAGCTGTGTGGAGCTGTGTCATAACATTTTTCCCAGATCTGGACCTTAGCGTCCAAAATATGCGTGTTAGCATGAAAACCTCCAAGCTTAGTTACCAGTTTGGACCTGATAACGCTGCCACCAGCCAGGGATTTATACAGTGCCTAGCTCACTGTGGTCTCCCCAAAACCTTCCCTGGGGGACCCCAAGACTCAGATTCCTTGAGTCTCACAACAAAGGGGAATAAACCATCTCCCTTCCCCCTCCTCCCCTCCAGGTGTTCCCTCCCTGGGTTCCTGGAGAGATATACAGAAGCAAGCTCCGTGAATCTAAACAGAGGGATTCCACCCTCCCTGTTTCCAGTCCTGGAAAACACAAGTACCGAGAGAGCTAATCTCTCCTCCTCCTCTTCCCCCCTCACCCAGAGGGTATGCAAAGTCAGGCTAGTAACTCTAACACAAAGAGATTTTCCCCCTGACTTCTTCCTCCCACCAGTTCCCTGGTGGGCTGTAGACTCAATTCCCTGGAATCCCCACTAAAGAAAAGCTCCAACAGGTCTTAAAAAGAAAGCTTTATATAAAAAGAAAGAAAAGGACATAAAAATGGTCTCTCTGTATTAAGGTGACAAATACAGGGTCATTTGCTTAAAAGAAAAAAAATGAATAAACAGCCTTATCCAAAATGAATACAATTTAACACATTCCAGCAACTACACACATGTAAATACAAAAGAAAACAATATAAACCTTATTGTCTTACTATCTTTGTACTTACAACTTGGAAACAGAAGATTAGAAAGCCAGAAGATAGAAAAATCACTCTCATAGCCGAGAGGGCACAGACACAAGACAAAGAACAAAAAAGTTACACCCAAACTTCCCTCCACCCAGTTTTGAAAAAATCTTGTTTTCTGATTGGTCCTCTGGTCAGGTGTTTTAGGTCACTGCTTGTTAACCCTTTTATAGGTGAAAGAGACATTAACCCTTAGCTATCTGTTTATGACAAGCTGCTTGTGTGCCTCCACCTAGTGCAGCATGGTATGCAGTGCCAGGACAGGTGGGAAGCCTGCCCCTTCACCTCAGCTGCGCCGCTGATCGGGAGCCACCAGAGGTAAGCCCATGCTCCAATCCCATGCCCCAATACCAAGCCCCCCCTCAAATCCAGAGCCCCTTCCTGTACCCCAAAACCCTCATCCCTACCCCAGAGCCTGCACTCTCAGCCCAGAACCCTGACACCCTCCCACATCCCAACCCCCTGCCCCAGCCCTCAGTCCCCACCCAAACCCAGAGCCCCCTCGTGCACCCCAAACTCCTCACCCCCAACCCCACCCTGCAGCCCTCACCCCAACCATCTGCCTCAGCCATGAGCTGCTCCCACACCCCAAACCCCTCATCCCCAGCGCCGTTGGGTCTCAGGCATCAACAATGTTCTTCAACTGGGTTGCCAGGAAAAAAGCTTGAAAACCACTGCTCTAGAAAACCCAGCTTGAACCAGTAAAAGTAAACCACGGCAGGGGCTAGTACTTCTCTAATTGCTTAGTCTCAGTGACTCACCTTAATCAACCTCTCACTGTGTTTAGTTCCTGTAGGAGCTGTGGTAATCCTCCCCATGGAGGAACATAATCATAAATAAATCATTCATAAGTTTAAAATGGTCCCCAAAATACTGCATGGGATTGCAATATCTGTCACAAAGATGTTACATTGTTCTAAGAGATATTGAGTAATACTGAAACTACTGTAATGGCATTATATATGCTGCTGTAATACTCTCACTTTCAATAGTGTGTTCAGATCTGGTCAAACCATCTCAAAGAATAGTTCAAACAGAAGAGGCACAGAGTAGGACAACTAAAGCATTAGATGGATGGAAGGATTTCTGTACAAGAAGAGATTTTAAAGACTGGGACTACATATTTTAGAGCGCGAGTAAGACGTGCTATGATAGAGGTATACAAAATTATGAATGGTATACCGAGAAAGTTTATCATGAATGCATATTTACTCTCTCTTATAGCACAAGAAAGAGATGGTTAATGAAAGCGAAAGGCAACAAATTTAAAACTGACACAAAATTTTCAAAAGTGACTAATAGGAGTGCCTCAATGTTTGGGTGGCCAATTTGATACACCTTAAAGGAATCTGATATTCAAAGAGGATGTATTCTTCAGCACTTCTTGAAAACCAGGCCCTTAAGGTGTCCTCTAGTCAGACATCCAAAATCCCTAGACATTTTGAAAATGGAGAGCAATAAAAGGAATCACTGTTATATGCAACATGTACTTAAACTATGGAACTCAGATACTGAGGCAAAGAGTTGGTGGGATTCACAAAAGGATTAGATATCTTTGTAGTTAATAATTGCATCATTCACAAATATACTTGCTAGGATAAAAATATACAGGGGATAGGGGATATAAAGCCTCTTATTTCAGGACAAAAGTCAACCACTACTCTGCTTGGAGTTAGGAAGACACTGTATAGGCATATTATTGCATAATTGCCCATTACAAAGTTTTTATACTTTCCTCTAAAGTATCTGGTACTGATCACTGGCAGAGGCAGGATAGGTCCATTTGTGTGCTCTGCTATGACAATTCCTATACTCCTACCTCATAACATTTTCTATTTAATCTGTGGTCTTTTTCAAGATACATATTGGAGGGCAGTCCCTTCAGGTCATACATCAGAAATCAGTATCAATGGGAGAGGCACATACAGATTAAATGCAGTACATGTCCCCAAGCATGCCTACAATTAAATGATAGTTTCACATTTTTCGCATATAGTGTTCAGACTGGAGAGACTCTTGCAACCCCCTGTAGTGAATGTATAAAATGGGACTGACAAAGTCTGCAGAAAGCTATCAGACTTCCTCTTCTGAAGGAAGATTACTACAGTGCAAGGCCCTTGAGGGCTGTGGCTGCTATGCTCTCTATATGCAGAGAGATTTTGATCAGTTAACCTGGGATAGTGCAGATCCACTTGTCATACTCTACCCTTCCCCCAGACTTGCTGCAAGCCCCTCTGTGCCATGTGGGACCCTGTGCAAGCAGTGTGGTGAGCACATAGCATGTCCCCAGCATATGTTCCTTATAACTGACCACTGTGCACCCATTCTGCTGCCTTTTTGTCTCCTATACACTCATGGGAACAGGTTCTGATCCACAAAGAAGTTGTTCAGTGAAGACAAAGAGGATTCCACTCTGTGTCATTATTCACTTTTTTCCTGGTTAGCATTTTTATAAATGTGATAACTGCAAACTAGTGTCTATTAACTATATCTTTATGTTGCTAAATTCATTGCCAACATGTCCATAAATCAGGGCCCCCTAAAACATTTTGTTAAATTTTAAATCCATTTCAGTTTAATGAAAAAGATGCTTTCACTGAAATAATAGTGCTTTTATTAAAAACAGGATTATAGAATTTAACCTAAAAATGTGTACATCTTTATTTTAACTTTGCTTACAAGGAAAAAGAAACGTACTTTAAAAATCTACTGCAGTGCAGTGACTGTTTTTATACGGTATAACAAAAAAGCCTGCTGCACAAATTTGAGCAAGTTAATGTATTTTTTAAATTGTGAAGCAATGAGAATTATTTTTTTCAAAATCGGACAGAATGTCATTGTCGTGACCATTACATTTTAATTTCCAGTTTCATAGCTTGTGATGGGCACCATTTAATACATACTGTGTCAGCGCATCTG
The DNA here is from genome assembly GCF_025201925.1 of Gopherus flavomarginatus. Lineage (NCBI taxonomy): Eukaryota > Metazoa > Chordata > Testudines > Testudinidae > Gopherus > Gopherus flavomarginatus. The sequence continues at coordinate 101,648,822 of NC_066619.1, read as the reverse complement.
AGCAGCTCAGGTATGAGCATAGCATCATTTTCAAAATATATGCCAACAGGTGCTGGAAAGAGCATCACACACATGAAGCTTGGGGGAGGTGGGGAAGGACGATATGGATGCTCTTCTCTTACTGCCTAGCAAGCTTCATGGACTTCCATTGCTTTCCTGGAAGAGACTTCAATATTTTCCTTTTCAGCTAATTTAAAATAGGGCTGGGAATGGGACAAAATGCGGCTAAAACATAAAGTACTGATGAAAGTTAGGACCCTCATCATATATCAGTCCAAAATGTGCCATTGCTCTGGAGTGGTGACTTAAGGTCTGGTAATACACATACACCAAGGGCTTGGGGTTTTGGCAAGCTAAATCACAATGGATAGCCTCACAGCTACTACTACAGAAATAAAAAGTAAAACAGACTCATCTACTTAAATTTTAGAATATTAGGTTCTTAGAAGCAAGGGAAGGATCCTACCCATTTCATTTCATTTATAATCATTGTTAAAATCTCTCCCCTACCCCCATTCTTCACACCATAGGAACTCATTGGCATGAAAAGTTACAAGGAATGCCTTGAAGACTCTGGGAAACTTTTATTCCCCAAATGTACATTGCCATCTGAAGGGAGAGAGGTTCCCCCTCCCTTTTCCCTCCTGGGAATTGTTATAATTTTACTCTTTCTCAATTTACAAAGTCACCTCTTCTGAGAATAGGATGGAGGGTTATAATAAAATGGACTAGGACAAGGAAACAAAAGAAATCTAAAAATGTAGTGTTAGAAAAAACCCTAGCCCTGCCCTATAGGACAAATAAAAAAGAGTGTTCCTTGCGGCCATTTGGTGTGCAAAACGACTTGTTCCTTCTTCTGTTACTGCTATTGGGTGGTGGTGTTCGGCTTTGTATGAAAGCCTGTTCAGTGGGTTTGGAGATTTATTTCCCTGGGATTTTCCTTTCTCTCTGTAACATATATTCCTCTGGCTCGTAGGTTGGAGAGAGAGAGGCAGGGAAGGTCCGCCATATTTCTGCCTTACCACGCCCGGGGAGCCGAGCCATTGAAAAGTCAGACGGGCTGGACACATATTGTACATGCACCACAGCTCTTGCTTCCCTTCTCCTCTCTGGTATTACCCCCTCTCGCTTTCTTACAGAAAGGGAAAGGCAGGGCAAGAACAGCTGCTTTGCAAAACAGAAGCAAACAGACCCCCGCAGCCCCGAAGAAAAGTCCACTTGAAAGAAGACCTTAAGCAAAGCAAACTCAGAGATTTCCAAGCGGCAACAAGCAAAACCACCCCCTGGAGGATCTGATGATCTTCACGTCAGGGAGGGGGGAAGAGACAAGAAAATGTGTGTGTGGAGGTGGGGGAGGGGTTAGTCGCGATTAGCATTTCAATAGGGGCTGGTTGCTTCGGAGGGAGGGAGGCGAGGGGGGGCTTCAGCGGGTGTAATTTACAAGGGACGTTTGGGGACTGTGGCTGCAGGAGGCAGGAAAGAAAAAGAGTGGGGTGCTGGGCTGCTCCGGTAGATGTTTCCCTGTTGTTTGGTGCATGATTTAGAGAAGAGGAGGAGCTGGAACCAGCGAGTGGCAGAGGCAGGAGATAGGGGGGTTTGCGCTGCTGCTGGGGGGCCCCTTTCTCTGCCTCTCTTGCTCCCCGGGTGTAGCATCTAGAGCTCTCCCGGCGTTGGCTCTGCTGTCCCCGGGTGGGGGTTCGCAGGCAGAGGGCGCGTGCCTCCCTCGCTCCGTGGTGCGGGGTGTGTGTGTTTTCGGGGGGTGGGGGTTGTGTCTGAACCAGTTAGGAAGAATGACTCTGGAGTCCATCATGGCGTGCTGCCTGAGCGAGGAAGCCAAAGAAGCCAGGCGGATCAACGATGAGATCGAGAGGCAGCTCCGCCGGGACAAGCGGGACGCCCGCCGGGAGCTCAAGCTGCTGCTGCTGGGTAAGTCCAGGCAGGCGCCGCCTGCACCCCAGCCCGGCCAGCTGCCCCTGCTCACACACACACAAGGTGCCAGTTGGGGGTGCAGCTTTGCACATGCATGTAGGCACATATGCAGTAGACATGCCTGTGTGTGTGTGTCTGGAGATTGTATCAATCCATTGATAAGTATGAAAGTAAAGGGAATCTGATCATGGGTGCGGGCGAGGGGAAGGGAGGGAGGACACAATTTACACTCAGTTTCCTTGCCTTAGGTCCACGGGTGCTTCCAATCTACATGATTATGTTCATTCGGACTCCGACGATGATGGTGGTGGTGGAGATACATTTGTGTGTGTGCACAGATATCTACCATAATACACATTGTTACATGGCATATATCCGTGGGCATGTATTGTAAATACATATGTAGCTGGGTAAATAACTGGTTCTGGTTCCTATAGGTGGTTTGATGTGGAAGGGACACTGGCCTTCCAGAAATGGAGAGGGGATAGGGCTTGGTGGGTGACAGAGAGATGAAAAGAGAACATAAATGGCAAATACATTTGGGGGTGGGTATAAGGGAGAAATTGCAAGGAAGCAGCTAAATGAAAGGACTCGCAGGCGGAGTTGCTTTGCAGATTGATGGTGACAGGCTTTAATGTCTGCATTGTTCTGTGAGCCTTCCGAAAGGTTGCTGGGTGGCTGATTGTATTTTTTAGTGTGATTTTTATTTAATGAGGTAAACTGAGATGAAGGGTTACACTCAGATTATAGGCTAATTTCTTACAACAACAACACACAAAGACATGAAACTGACTAATAACCTACAGTATGTTGGAGAATGACAGGATCTTGAATATCTTTGGAATTTACAATATACGACATAATTTCCCCTCAATCTCAACATTATTGTATTATTATATAATCATAGTTAATGTACAAAAAGCAACATTTCTCTATTTTTTATGTTTCTGCTAAAATAATAGTTGTTTGAATTAAAAATAATACTAAAAAAGCTCATGACTAGTTTACTGTAATATAATGCATAGTTACTGTGGTAGATACAGTTTGTGCTTTGGACTAACGGCCTAAAAAATGTCTGTACTAGAGCCTGGTGTATGTGGGGTTATAAAACTGAATACTGTATATCACATGCAAAAGATGTGTACTGTCTGGTTTAGTGCAAATATGCTGTCTTGTTTTGTATATAAAGATTGTTATTGGTACGGGTAAATTGTTTTTAAATGAGTTAAAGCTGGATCAGAATAAGTAAAACATGGGAAAGAAAACGTTCGTAGTCATTTAAATTAATTTGCAGTTTTCCTTAACTAACGCATTTTCTCTTCTATACTTGGAATAATGGGTGTGGAGGAATGATCAGGAGAGGGAGAGAGAGAGAGATAATACTGGCAATAAAAATTGCACTGCCTATTTGATTTTGGTCTAGTTTTGATTGATTAAATTTCACGTAGTGGTTATTTTAGGGTTCATAAAAGAGGTGAAATAAAGAATATATAGCTTGCATTTGCTTTAGTTTATGGAAATGGACTTAGCATAGTCAAGAAGTTTTTTTTGGTCATCTTTGACTTGTAGTACCAGTCTATGTTGTTTCTGCATTTTGCGCTCCCCCCCCCCAATAATGCTACAGGATTTTGCTCATTATTTTAGGGAAGAGGGAAATTTATTAGGAGGGAATCACTGTGTGATCCCAGAATTGGAGGGTGGGTGGGATTTAAATATATGAATTTACATCGTTACAAAGAGTTAGGCCCCAGTGCTGTTGTCAGTTATGTACATGCTTAATTTAATGAGTGAGTAATCTCATTGATTTCAGTGGGGTCCATTCATTTGTAAAGTTAAGTATGTGTATAACTCATGGCAGACTCAGGGCCTAATTTTGGCATTAATTTAGGCCAAGTGAAAGGTGGTTGGTTTGAATGAGGATAGGTCAGAAGAGCTATTAATTTATAGAACTATTGAGAAAACTCAGGGTTTTTCTATGTAGGTACAACAATGCAAACCTTCAGTGTTGATGTGCTGCATTAGTGTAAAGTGAGCTTGCACTGGTGTAGTTTACTTGAAACTGAGAGAAGTTGCCCTGATGCAATCCTTGCTTTATACAAAGTAATGCATCTACAGCGAGCATATGCACCACTGTAGTGACACCGCTCCTGAAATTCCTAGTGTATACAAGTCTTTACTGTACTACTTTTAAAAGTGTAGAATTTAATTAAAGGACATTGTCATCTTAAAAAATCATGCTTGTGACTATTAATGGCCTATATACTGGTGTCACAATTAACGCCTAAGGTTCTGATCCTGCAAGGAGCTCTGTGCAGGCAGATTCCCCTTGAAGTTGCTGGGGCTCAGTGCACGTTCAGGGATCTACCTGCACAAAGCTGTTCGCACGACCGAGGGCTACAATTACTGTACCGAAACAGATTTGAGGGGGGAAATATTTTTTCAGTTGGCTTATTTTGTGTATTTGACAGCAGTTTGTATTTAGTCACTCCCTCTGCTTCGTCTGTATAGTCAGTTTTCCCTGTTGTTTGTGTGGGTCTTTCATACAGCAAGGAAAGAGAAATTTAAAAAAATAGGAAATGTCATTATGAAGTCATAAAAACTGGTGAGATTCAGAGAAGGAGTAATATCTGAACTTACATAAACTATTTTTGTTAATTGATTGCAAGTTGACTGTGTCCTGTTCCCCACAATATATAAAATATTTTATTTTATGTAGGCTTTGGGTAGAATTGTCAAAAGCCACTTTGACCCACCTTTAGTGCCTAAGTTAGGTACTTAGTCTTCAGTCCCATTTCCAAAAGCACCCTGGGAAAAGTGGGTTAGGTGCTTTTGAAAATGTTACTTATGCTCCTGAGTGACCTAGCATGACGTTTTCAAGAGTGCCTTTTTCTATAAGTATTTCTTCTTAATATAAAATCATATTAATTTCTGTAATAGATATTGTGCTCACCAGAAACTGTCAGAACAGCCCATTATTTTGATTTCATTTGTTAGCTTATTATGGACAAACTACATATAAAGAACTGGTGTGTGATCTGTTTTTTCTTCTGCTTGTGTATATGTAATTTTGTAAGCATATACAAACTCATACGTATAGTACAGAACATGAGAAAAGAAAGCATTTTTCTGGGTCATGGTTGGAAAGAGAAGCATTTTCCCTCATACTTTGTTGAGATTGTAATGTGTAATCTTTACAATGTGAAGATATTTCTCCGTCCCAGTTGTGTACTATACAGTTAACTGCATCACATTCACTTATTGTGAATAGCCTTCTTTGTACATTATGTATACAAGTGATTATGAATTTAATTTTCTTTTAGATCAATGAGTTCCAGTGTTGTAGTTTGTTTTGCAAACTTGAATTGCAATTCATGGTAAGGTTAATTTTAAAAGATGACTTTAAAAGTAAATGCTAAGTGATTACATTTTAAAATGTCAGTTTCAGACACTAAATTGCATATCAGTCTCCGTGAGCTGTTTTTAAAATTAGGTGAAGTATTTCATGTCATTTTTAATTTGAAACAGCTAGCTTCCAGAACTGAGTATTGAAATGTATTATTAAAAGGAAAAAAACAGTCCTCTTGCTAATACAAATAGTAATGTTTAGGACATTTTGGATCAAACTGAGTTTTCTAATGATTTGGTTTTAAATCCGTTGTGTTTTCCAAATTCTTTCTGGATTTCTGTTGAAGGTTTTGTAAAACCTATAACTGTTCTCCAGAATTTAAAGTTAATCATCTATTCTTTGCTCTTGGCTGTAAAAGCACTTTTATTATTGGCAGAGCAGAAGGAATTATGTTTTATATCAATATATTGGAAACTGTTAAACAATAAAATATTTTATCGTTATCTTGTAAGTATTAAGTGCCATATGCTATGATTATTCTTTGCATACCACTCCCATTGTCAAAAGTGGGACTTCTCTTTGGGTAGTGGTGGGCCTAAGAAGTAGATCCTGGCCTTAGGCTTTCGCTATTGGCCAAATTCTGCCCTTATACGTGCATAAGGACAACTACCATTCTCTTCTTTGCATATCTGAGAACGAAATGTATCCCTTCTGTAACTCTGATAGGTGGCTAAGTTAAATGTTTGCCTGCTGGTATTATGTCACCCTGAAAGCATAGTTTTCCAGATTTAGATGTTCTCTGCATTTGAGATAGCAGGTCTCTAAAATGAAGTGAGGTCTCAAAAATATAGGTGATTTTAGTAGAACACTTGCATTCTTCATATGCTATCAGCTAAAACGTGGAAATTAAGCCAGCTGAGTGAGCATAAATTGCAGCTAACCTTAACTGGAAAAACATTCTTGAGCCTCCTCAGATGAGCATTCAGTAGCAGATCTGTCTGGTAACATGCATTTTGATACATAAGTCAGTTAAATTAGAGATCCAAATGGAAAATCTAGGACTTTCGGGTAATGAAGATGTTTGACCTTCACTAAAGTATTTGAGGAGGACATGAGTCCATTAAACCAAGAATGGATTACACTGGTGTATGATAGCACTATCATCTCTAACAGATACAATCTAGAGCCCTTATTTTTTATGTAATTTAACTGCTACATATGGTTTATTGAAATAGAACCTGATAGTATTGCAGTTTCTTGTACAAAATGAGGCAGTAAATAGCAATCGGTGTGTTATATTGCTGAGGTATATGTACTCTAGAATGTGAACAGTATTAAATATGAGATTTGAGAGAAACTTCACATAATTGAATTTCCTGTTTATACATACATTGGCCTAGCTATTGAAAGCTTGCCATTTCGGCCACACATTGTTTATTTTTCATAGTATGCTTATTTCAGTGACTAAGATGCTCAGAAACAAATTGTGCCCAAATTTAGATTTGACTGTCTGGCCAGAATAAGGCAAACAACTGAAAGAGATTCTTAAATTGTTGGTCCTGGGTGACCAGAAATGTAGAGGTAAGTAATTCCTCCCACAGCCAGATCCATCTAAAGGCTCTGTTTTTAAAAAATAGATATATAAAAAGTGTGTTGTTATAAGGTATTATTTAAGCTGCTCTGGTGATCATCAAAGATCACATAGATTATAACTTTAGTAGCTGTTATCTTCAAAAGAGCAGCATTTGGCACAAGACATGGAACTTCATTTTGAGTAGGTTTGCTTTGTCTGTATTTCTATAATAAAGTCCCTATAGTTTGAACATAGGGTTGGAGTAATCCTTATAATCATGCGCACACAGTGCCACAGGTTTTTTGTTTTTTTCTTAAGTTGCATATCTTTTCCTCAGTTTTCCTAGGGATGAAAAGTAGGGATGATAGTATTACGTTACTTAATGATTTACTAGGTAATGATTTTCAAGTGTGTTCAATGTGAAAAGCCTCCTATGCAGTAAATTTGGAGTATTGTTAGTAGTAAGTTTTAAAAATGAGTTAAAATTAGTTTCAAATACTATAGTTACTCCTGAGATCCCAGCCAAATGGGACTGGTTTTACAGTCCCATTTTATTTTTAATGATTTTTTTACAGCCCTATTGCTTTCTGAAGGACCCACATAAACAGGAGAAACTGACTATTCAGGTAAATAGTTAAATTGGTTCTACATACATTGCTGTTAAATGCAGAAAGTGTTAAAAAACAAAAACAAAAAAATCCTGAAAAAATGTTTGTGTTTAGTTTCTTTGTTAGTGTTAGGTGTGACTTGTTACAAGTAAAACATTTTTAGACAGAAGTGTGATTTAGATTTTGCTTTTAATGTGCCTCTTTAAATCCCTGCTGGACATTTGCATATTTTTTTCAATCAGATACTACAAAATGTGTTTACAACTAAAAGGAAAAATACTTTAATATTCATCAGGCTGTGTCTTACGAAGAGACTGGTAGACAGATCCTATTTTGGAAAAATTACTTGTATTAATATTTTATTATGGATGCAGAGCTGTACTGATGGGCATAAATATGACTATCCCTTTCGAGGAATATATGTCGTATCTGGTAAGAAGAAAGTTTTGCTGATGTTACTTTAAAATGTATTATTAATTTTTAATGGACTGTCAAGGAAGCTCTTGTTTACAAGGATACTGCACAGTATCCTTAATTTTTCTGTTATAGAAATCAAATCAATGGGAGTTGGCTCATGTCCTAAATGCACATGTAAATAAAACTCTCAGTGGGACTTACATGTCAAGAGGCCAAAGGACCACAAAATGCACATCTTGCATTAAAGAACAAAAACCATGTTAGAGAGACAAGGCAGGTGAGGGAATATCTTTTACTAGAGGGAGAGATGAGCTTTTGTTCTTATCCAGAGCTCTTCTTCTGGGCTGAGAAAGGTACTCTGAGCATCACAGCTAAAATACAAGATGGAACAGATTATTTAGCGTAAGTAATTAATACACATTATAAGACACCATTCAAAGTGAAGTAGCCAGTTAACATCTTTGCAATCATAGGGCAAAAAAGGGGGGAAGTTAGTGGATTACAGATTGTTGTAATAAGCCATAAATCCAGTGTCTCTGTTAAATTCATGATTTGTAGTGTCTAGCAAAGTTATGAATTTAAGCTCTCAGGCTCGTCTTTTGAAGGTGTTGTGCAGATTTTCTTTGAGGATGAGGACTGAGAGGTCTTTCCTCTTTCACCAACAGAAGTTGGTCCAATGAAAGATATTACCTCTTTCCAACTTGTCTCTGATATCCTGCGGCCTATACAGCGACAACAACACTGCAATTAACAATGTTAAATGGGGGGTGAGGGGGAAAGGCTGATCTGTGAAACCTGTTGCTCCAGGATATTTGGGAACGCTACCATTTTTAGAACTAATGGTCCCACCCTCGTAGGCTCCCTCCAATTATTTCTGTTCGTGGATTATGGCAGTGAAAGTTTCACAGAGGAAAGTTATTATTGCTTTTGGAGTAAAATGACGTTTTTGGCAAAATGAATCCCAAGAAAGTATGAAATAGCATTATAAGGTAAATGAGTGATAACTGGTAATTAACTCTGTTACAGTAACTGAATACTATAAAGACTGAGCGTTTTTTCTTGCCCTACTAAGTGGAATAACTCTCAGAAAAGATCTGTTCTCACACTTCAACACTATTTTGTGTGAACAGCTGTTACTAATAAAATTATGGGAAGTTTTTCAACATCCACCTTTTATTCGCTGTTCTAAAATCTATAAAAAGTCTGACTGGCAAAGACCAACAGCAAGAAAACAGTATCAAGAACAAGCCAGGACAGGAATTTAGGAAATAAGTTGCTGAATACTGGGAGAATGTGTGCAGTATTCTCAGTGGCAGGTCACTGAGCGTCCATGCTCTAGGGATTGTATTAAGCACAGTACAAAGAAGTGAGTTTTTAATATATCAGGGCCCAGGACTCAGTATTTAGTTTCAGTAACAAATACACCTACAGTATCAAAAAAGAGTTAAAATAAATCTTGCAGGGGAAATTCCAAGAACAGTATCAATAGTGTTTCATGTTAAATCTTAAATGATTTAACATTAATCTTTAATATTCTAGATGCAGATTGATTCCACAGTAAGTAATGTTATATGGAGAGACTGAACTAGAGGGGGATTTGTCATTTGTGGGTTTGTAAAGGACTGGTTGCATGGAAGAATGAGGCTGTTGAGCTTGCCTACTACAGTTTCAGTTATTTTTGTGTTTGGTAGCCATTCCTCATTTGTCTTTTAATAAAGGGAGGTGACTCCCCCCCCATTCAGATACACAGTATATGTATGTATGTTTGTATATATGTATATAAACTAAATGAGTAAAATATCCTGAAATTATTAACACTAATCATTCATATCAGTAAAGTGGAAAGGCAGAAGATAGAGAAGGCTTTTAATGTGCCAGCTGCAGTGCAGATCTGTGCTGTTCGATTCTGTGAATGAATGGGTAGCCAAGTACGGCTCTGGGCCCTGATTGGTTGGATGGTCCTTTTTTAGTTAGGTCACAGTCATGCACCAACTTCCAGTGATACATAGCTGAGATTTCATCACCAAACAAAAAGGCATCACATATGGCATCATGGCATTTCTGTTTTGTCCTATGAAGTACCGTACCTTTTGGAAAATGAGCTAGAAGCTGCTTTGAATGCATGCATACAGACATTAGATTCAGTAATAACAAAAGTTTACAATTCAAATTAATGTGACCTACTGCAACAGAAGTTAGCTATTCTAGAGTGCCCAGTAGTAGACTGTATCAGAGGGGTAGCCGTGTTAGTCTGGATCTGTAAAAGCAGCAAAGAATCCTGTGGCACCTTATAGACTAACAGACGTTTTGAAGCATGAGCTTTCGTGGGGGTGAATACCTTGCATCTGATGAAGTGGGTATTCACCCACGAAAGCTCATGCTCCAAAACGTCTGTTAGTCTATAAGGTGCCACAGGGTTCTTTGCTGCTTTTACATTAGTAGACTGTTAGTGAACTCAGATTGCTGAAGCATTCTTCCACCATTCTCATGCTTCACAAGGTGCCTGAGAGATACACCAGTTGCTAAGAAATGCACAGCCTTTAGTGGCTTAGTGCTGTGTAAGGTGCAGATTGAGGTACAGGAGCAGCATGGAAAGTCTCTGGCTTTAATCTTTGCACTGGATGAGAAGTATATGTGAGTTGAGGAAAGTTGCTTTTCTCCCTTCTTCTGTATTTTCATCGCAGGAAAAATATTGAAGTCTCCAATCTGTAATCTTAGTAGTAATTGTTTTGCTCCTAGAGCTATTCCAACCCACATTTCTGGGTAAATGGATGTCGGCCAGGAAGTCAGACAAAAGGTTCCTTAGTGACAACCACTAACTTATAAGGCTAGAAGAACTCAAACACATACAAAATGGAAAAGATGCCATCATTCCTTGTGTATTTAGGAACCTAGCATGCTTGGAAAACTCGGCATCAAATATTGGACTCTTTTGCACAAATATATTTTACTCTGATCCTGGATTTATTAAGCACTTCAGAGTGCGATTTCTACTATTGATTAGCTAGAAATGCAACGTTACTTGAAGGGAGACACTTTCTCTCTTTTGCTGCATAAATATAATTAGTTTGATATTGTTACCAGTGTGAAAGATGAAAACCAATGTACCTATTAGTCCAAATGGATACTGGTAATGAAAGCTGAAAACTTTTATAAAGGAATAGTTCAGGTATCTTTAACAGGATCTTATACCACAAACTGTTCTTGCATAATTTGATTGTTACAAATAAATGTTTAATGGACTGTAGTGCAAGTGGACTGAAATCATACACTTAGGTTTGTAGTGAAAATCTTTTGAAGATGTGTTGCAGGAAGGAACAATAATTACAACCGCAGGGTTTAAAATAAATAGAAAACGGCAATAAAACTCAGCTAATCCTTTAGCTTCACTGAGAGACATCAATATGGATGCTTAAAATGCTTTCTACTTCTGCAGCACCCTCATGTGAGGAAGCTTAGGCCACGTCTTCACTACCCACTATATCGGCAGGTAGCAATCGATTTCTCGGGGATCGTTATATCGCATCTCATCTAGGTGCGATATATCGATCCCTGAACGAGGTCCTGTCGACTCCAGAACTCCACCAATGCGAACAGCGGTAGTGGAGTCGACAGGGGGAGTCGCGGATGTCGATCCTCCGCCGTGAGGCTGGTAGGTAACTTGATCTAAGATACTTCAACTTCAGCTATGCTATTCACGTAGCTGAAGTTGCATATCTTAGGTCGATTTCTCCCCCTAGTGTAGACCAGCCCTTAGTGTTTTTGCAGACATGGCAACTAAGAACAGGATTAAGCATCTTGCCCATTGGTTGTATTGTATAAAGAGCCAAGATCTCCTGAGTTCCGGTCCTTTGCTTTAACTGCTCTTGGTCATATTTAGTCTTTCATCTTTTTGGATTTTTTGGGAGTATGGTGTGTGTGTATGTGTATGTGTGTGTGTATGTGTGTGTGTAGACAGGACACTGATATGTTAACTCTAATCTTTGCCTAGCAGAAGGCAGTCTCCGTGAGAAATTAATCCTTACCCTTTCTGCTGATGTTGCCAAAAGAGGGTGCTCGTTTTGGGGTAGTAGTTGTAATTAGGGATGTCAAGCGATTAAAACAATTAATCGCAATTAATCATGCTGTTAAACAAAAATAGAATGCCATTTATATACATATTTTTGGATATTTTCCACATTTTCAGATTTCAATTACAACACAGAATACAAAGTTATACAGTGCTCACTTTATATTTATTTTTATTATAAATATTTGCACTGTAAAAATACAATTTTTTATTTTTCAGTTCACTTAATACAAGTACTATTGTGCAATCTCTTTATCATGAAAGTTGAACTTACAAATGTAGAGTTATGTACAAAAAATAACTCCATTCAAAAATAAAACAATGTAAAACTTTAGAGCCTACAAGTCCTACTTCTTGTTCAGTCAATCACTAAGAGAAACAAGTTTGTTTACATTTGCAGGAGATAATACTGCCTGCTTCTTGTTTACAGTGTCACTTGAAAGTGAGAATAGGCGTGCTCATGGCACTGTTGTAGCTTACGTTGCAAGATATTTACATGCAAGGTGCGCTAAAGATTCATATGTCCCTTCATGCTTCAACCACCATTCCAGAGGATATATGTCCATGCTGACGATGGGTTCTGCTCGATAACGATCTAAAGCAAGGCAGACCAATGCATGCTCATTTTCATTATCTGAGTCAGATGTCACCAGCAGAAGGCTGATTTTCCTTTTTGGTGATTTGGATTCTATAGTTTCTGCATTGTAGTGTTGCTCTTTTAAGAATTCTGTAAGCATGCTCCACACGTTGTCCCTCTCAGATTCTGGAAGGCACTTCAAATTCTTAAATGTTGGGTCGAGTGCTGTATCTATCTTCAGAAATCTCACATTGGTACATTCTTTGTGTTTTGTCAAATCTGCACTGAAAGTGTTCTTAAAATGAACATTATGCTGGGTCATTATCCAAGACTGCTATAACATGAAATATATGGCAGAGCAGTAGACATGCAATTCTCCTCCAAGGAGTTCAGGCACAAATTTGATTAACACATTATTTTTTTAAAGAGCATCATTAGCATGGAATTATGTCCTCTGGAATGGTGACCAAAGCATGAAGGGGCATATGAATTTTAGCATATCTGGCATGTAAATAACTTGCAATGCGGTCTACAAAAGTGCCATGTGAACATCTATTCTCACTTTCAGGTAACATGGTAAATAAGAAGCCAGCAGCATTATCTCCAATGAATGTAAACAAACTTTTTTTTCTCTTAGCGATTGGTTGCACAGGAAGTAGGACTGAGTGGATTTACAGGCTCTAAAGTTTTACATTGTTTTGTTTTTGAGTGCAGTTATGTAACAAAAAAAGCTACATTCGTAAGTTGCGCTTTCACGAAAAGAGATTGCACTGCGGTACTTTGTATGAAGAGAACTGAAAAATACAATTTCATTGATCATTTTTACAGCGCAAATATTTGTAATAAAAATGTAATGACCACTGCACACTTTGTATTCTGTTTGTAATTGAAATCAATATATTTGAAAATGTAGAAAAACATCCAAAATAGTTAAACAGAATGCCAATTGAAATTTATTCACAGTATAATTAAAACTATGATTAATTGTGATTAATTTTTTAATTGCAATTAATTTTTCTGAATTAATTGTGTGAGTTAATTGCAATTAATCAACAGCCCTAGTTATAATGTGTGGAGCTGATCACTGTCAACTAATGAGAGCCAACAACTCCAAAGGTAGGTCACTGAACAGCTATCTGAATGACTTCAGATCACTATTGCCTTGGACTGTGCTAGAGTCAGTGATTTAGAGATGAGTCTCCCTTATCCTTTAGACCATGGATCCATCAAATCTTGTTAAAAATGAACTTTTGTTTGTTTGATCCAGGAAATTGTAGGGCACTGTCATCTTTGTTTCAATGGAAATTCTGCAAAAAATGTTTGAATGAAATTCACTCATGTCTGTTTCATGTTACATTTTTGTGAAGATCACAGTGTTTTTTCCATAATGAGAAACTGGTCCTAGGGAGCCCTTTAAAATCCAGTCTGTTTAGTACTGTGGGTTATAAAAAGTTTCTCAGAATACATTTAAACCTTTCCCTTGCTACTGAATTGTGGCGGGAAGAGGGGGGATGTAATGTTTTTGTTTTCCGCTTCTGAAATTGTGACTCTAAGCATACTTACTTTCTATTAGGAAATCTCAAGAAGGGAAAAATTAAGCTCTCTTTCCTCATTTTCTCTATTCATTCCAGTATTGAAATCGTGGAGGACATAACAACATTTACTCTTGTCTGTACAAAGATAGAAATTACCTAGTCTGCTGCTTAACCTGATTTAGCAGTTCATTCCATAGGAAGGAAGGGCAAACAGTTTGAAGGTAGATTTGCCTATCTTTCTTCTTCCACCTAAGGTGTGCAGCTGATTCTTTGCTGAGAGGTGGAGTTTGCAGGGCCAGTGTAAACACTAAGCAAGCTAGGCGGCCACTAGGGTGCCAAGATTTGGGGGCACCAAAAAGCAGTGCCCCCAATTTTTTTTTTTTTTTTTTACACTATTGCTGTCGGCGAGGGAGACGAACCACTCGCAGCCACATTAGCACTTACCTCTGCGGGCATCCTCTGCAACTGCGGGCCCTGCCGCCTTCTCCGCCACGCTCCACATCCTTCCCTTCCCATGCCCCTCTTGACAGCCCGGATCCGCCTCCTCCCCGAGCCCCCGGGCTGCTACATTGCTCCCTAGCCCTCTCCCTCCAACTCTGGCAGTCCTGGATCCTTTGCCGCAGCAGCGGCTGCTGCCGGCTGCAGATTGGAGCGGGTGACATTAGCCCACCTGCAGCTCACCCTATTGACAGCAATGCAGCAGCAGGAGGTGGGGCAGGAGTGGGGGAAAGGAAGAGGAGACCGTGGCCACCGGTCTACCTGTGGGGGTGGTTCATGGCTCTGCCAGAGGATACAGGGATAAAGAGCTGCAAAAGTGTAACTGTCCTCAGCATGTGCCATCTTCCAAGGCTTCATCCTCAGGCAGCCCTGTGGAGCAGGTAAATAGAGCCCCATTTTGGGGGAAACTGAGGCAGAGAACAGGGACATGACTTGCCCAAGGTCACCCGGGGAGTCTTTGTCAGAGTCCTGCTTTGAACACAGGGGATCAAGGCTCCTAGTTCTGTGCTGGCTCAGACCATTAGACCAGAAACCTTCAAGCCCTGAGCACGGCACCTGCCCATACAAGCTATTAATCTGGGATTCAGGGGCAGCACACTGCAAGTTTTCAGTGAAGAAACACGGCTGTCTCGAGTCCTTACAGCTACAAGGAAAATCTTCAAAAGTGATGGGCATCTAGCCGACACAGTTCTGTCTGCCTGAGTCTGCAGAAAGCCTGGGACAACAGCTCTAGGAAATGCGGCAGTGACTGTTAAGTCTAATTACGACACCATCAAAGCCAGATTTTCATGTAACATAGATGACCAGTTGTGTGGTGCACAACCACTGCAAGTGTGCGAGCAAGTCAGGTTAAGTGCAGCTGAACCCTGGGCAGGCTGCAGCACCCGAGAGATTTTTGTTCTCCCACTGAATGACAGCAGATGTACCAGTAACTTTACTAGGTACAAGTTTAGTGACCACATTAGGTCATATCCTCTCCACTCCCAGCATTGGGCCAACTGCCCCTCATCGCTCTCCTGATTGCTTGTATTGTTATTGATGGGAGATCTGCGGATTGAGGGGTGTATATGGACCTGCATTTGTAGGCTCAGTCCTGGCCCAGTATTCAAAATAAATTGACCCGAGTTTTAGAAGTACTGAGAACCCTGGAGTTCCCACAGACACTGGGGGAACCGCAGGTGCTCAGCATCTCTGAAAATCAGGCTCAGAAGGACAATGATACCTCTGTCCTGGGCCAGAGTTTTCTGAGTAAGGGGCTTCAGCAGCGATTGGTATGGGGCAGAGTATAGCAACCAGGACGGACATGATGGAGGTTGGAACTCTGTTCTCACCTCACACCTTTGGGGAAGACAGGCCTTCAGACACCCCCTCTCGCCTGCATTGCACTTTCCAGCCCAGGAGCAAGGAACTATTTCACACCTTAGTGCTGCAGGGAGCTGAAGCCCAGAACAGGGAAGTAACTTGCCTGAAGTCATCCAGTGAGTTGGTGCCAGGGTGGAGACTAGAAGCCAGATCCCGACTCCCAGCTCTGTGCTCTGATCCCCAAAACAGCCCTTTCTAGATCCGTGGGGGGGGAGGAGGGGCAGGAGGGACTCTAGCCACATGCAGGAGACCCAAGGCCATTTATTTTCATCAAGTATGTAGATTAAATAATGAAATTAATAAATTTTCAAGCTGAACGTGTATTAATTCTAATGAACAATGCCACATTATACAGTATTCATTTTTGAAAGTTTTTATAATAAGCAATGCTCTGGGGGGAGGGGATGCAAGGTAGAAATTTAATCTAGGGCGCAAAGTATCCTTGCACCGGCCCGGGGGGTTTGTAATGCCACTGTGGTTTGTGAATGTTACTGGTTTTTGCATGTTAACATGGGAGAATTATTGAGTCTCACTTGTGTATACTTTGTTAGTTTGTAATTAGGTGAATCTGATCTACTTCACTTGGGACGTCTTGGGGTATGGCTACACTTGCAGCTGTACAGCACTGGGAGTTAAACCTGTCTTCATACAGCTGAGTAGGGAAAGCGCTGCAGTTTGTCCACACTGACAGCTACCAGCGCACTGTCGTGGCCACATTTGCAGCATCTGCAGCGGCATTGGGAGCGGTTCATTATGGGCAGCTATCCCAGCGTTCAAGTGGCTGCAACGTGCTTTTCAAAAGAGGAGGGTGGGGTGGAGTGTGACAGGGAGCGTGGGGGGGAGAGAGAGTGGGTTTTTGGAGCCGACACTCTGTCAGCAGCTGCCTTGCAAGTTCCGACCCCCTCCCCCACCTCTCTCTTGCTCACTGAAAGCAAATAGCCCTCTTTGTTTTTTTCCTCACAGACCAGATAAGCAGCCGCTCCAAAACGGATCCCGCCGCCCGCTGTGCTGCTTCTTTCTTCAAGCCCCTTCCTTCCCCCTCTCTTCAAGCAAACACTAGCTGTGGATGTTCCAAAGGGAGCCCCTTGTCTCTGCCCATTCACAGCAAACAGTAGTTGTGTTTAGTTTTTTGATAAGCAGGTCCTAGAGCCCGGAGTTCACAACAAAACAGAGGAATCACAACAAAACAAAGAGAGTTATCTTCACTTAAAAGCATTATGGGAAGCTTTTGGAGGTCAATTACAGCGTAGTAAGGTTATTTCCTGTTTACACTGGCACCCCAGCGCTGCAGCAGCGCTATACTCTTTATTACTCTCATCAAGGTGGAGTACAGGCAGCGCTGTAGCCAGGGAGATACAGCGCTGTATGTGCCTTGCCAGTGTGGACGGGGAGTGAGTTACAGCGCTGTAAAGCCACCACCAGCACTGTAACTCTCAAGTGTAGCCAAGGCCTTGATTAAAACTGATCTTTCAGCTGGTTTGTGAGCAGTTTAAACCTGACTATTTTGACATTCAGGTTCAGAAATAATATTAGCTAGGAGCATTTTTTTTTTAAATATCTGAAGTAATTTTTGGTTCTCCCCCTACTTTCTTCTTTTTGGGGAAGAGGGGATTACTTGATCTTATTCGCCCTCTGCTTCCTATCTGTGAGACAGAGTTGTTAATAAGAAGTGGGCAGCATTATCTCCCATAAATGTAAACAAACGTATTTGTCTTAGCAATTGGCTGAACAAGAAGTAGGACTGAGGGACTTGTAGGTGCTAAAGTTTCACATTTGTTTTGTTTTTGAATGCAGTTATGTAAAATAATAATTCTCCGGTTGTAAATTGCACTTTCACAATAAGGAAATGACACTACCATACTTGTATGAGGTGAGTTGGAAAATAATATTTCTCTTGTTTATCATGTATGCAGTGCAAATATGTGTAATCAAAATAAAAAATAATATAAAGTGAGCACTATATACCTTATGTTTTGTCTTGTAATCGAAATCATTATATTTGAAAATGTAGAAAAACATCCAAAATATTCATAATAAATGTAAATTTGTATTCTATTATTATTTAACAGTGGAATGAAAACTGCAATTAACTGTGACTATTTTTTAAAAATCTCACAATTAATTGCGATTTTTTTTTAATCGTTTGACAGCCCTACTTTGAACCAAAACCAGATAAACAATGTGTTCTGAATTTGCCAACAGCCTAATCTGGCTATATTCCCAGTGTAAATTCCAAGCTCTATAGTATTCAGGAAGGCAGGTAATCATTTACCTTTGGTAGTTTTGCCCTAAAATATGTCTATCTTCCTCAGTGAGGAGGCTTTCTCCGAGCACTAGTGTTACTGTGAGTTTGCTTCTCTTTTGGATATTGTTATAGTAAAGGTTTCATTAAAAAAATCCCCTTTAAAATACTGTTTTCAGGTAATCGCTTGTCTGACATTTTTTGTATGTATGCAAACATTGCCTTTCGGCCTATGCAATATACCATATAACAGAGTAGGTGCAGAATTTTAAAATGAAGACATGATTTTTTTTATCCTCCATGTTGTTCTGTCCATTCTTTTTATAAATATACACCTCTACCCCGATATAACACAGTTGTGGGGAGCCAAAAATCCTTACAGCATTATAGGTGAAACGCCATTATATGAGGGTAGCAGTGGCAGGGCTGCAGTGGTGATTTAAAGAGCCCAGGGCTCCCCGGCCATGGGGAGCCCCGGGCCCTTTAAATCGCCAGCGAGCCCCACTGCCACAGCCCTGGGGTAGCGGCAGCAGGGCTCCAGCGGTGATTTAAAGAGCCCTGGGCTCCCCGCAGCAGCTGGAGCCCCAGACCCTTTAAAACATCGCCAGAGCCCCACTGCTACCTTGCTATATGTGAACCCATGTTATTAGCAGGATAGAGAGGGGTGTGTGTGTGTGTGTGTATGTATGTATAATATAAAGTTGTACAGCCTCTGCAGTGAACGGGATCTAAACAAGGAGGTCTTTTGTTCTCTTAATAATTGCTGACATAGCACTGCAATCATATAGTGCTTTACAAAATGTATAAGAAAGTCATGTTACCTGCATAGAAGATCTTAAGAGTTGCTGAATGGTTTTTCAATTGTTTTTGCTTTAAATTTTAATTTTCTGTTGTTCAGTAAATGTGTTACTCATTGGAGTAATACGCAGCTGGATACCCCAGAAACCCTCTACTACTTAGAATATTGCTGTGTCATATTTGTTTTACATTGACAATTTGGTCTTAGTTGGTGCCACTGGCACAATACACCAGAATAAGGATGGATGAGATTTCAACCTAAAATGTAGATACATAGGTGTTTTCTGTAGTTTTTTTTGGATAAAAATTTCACACTGTCAGAGCAGGTCCAATTGATGTTGTTATGTTAAAAATGCCAAGGGACACTAGACTGCAGGCTCTTAGCAACTCTGGAAGCCCTTGTGCAGATAACACAGCTGGAGCAATCACTGGAATTTGTACTGATGGGGAAGAACTTAGTTTGTTGAAAAATAAAAACTGCATCAAGTTATAGAATATTGTCATGATTTTTCTGTCTTGGCACAAGGTCAAATATCATCTCTTACCCACCCAGTATAACACAAATTTGGATATAAGGCAGTAAAGCAGTGCTCCGGTGGTTGCTCACTCCGGTGGATCAAAGCAAGTTCAATATAACATGGTTTCACCTATAATGCGGTAAGACTTTTTGGCTCCCAAGGACAGCGTTATGTCGAGGTAGAGGTGTATATACATCCTAAATACTTAATTCAGAACTGTGATGGGTTTTCAGGAATAAGGGGAAATGGCGGATAAAACACTTCTTGGCTGTGCTGTGCCTGGCTCAGTTCCTTGCCTTCAGGAGCACTAACAACTTTTTGTTTTTTTTAAACAAAAATATGCCCTGACTTGAGACCACCATCTGCAGGGAACTGCATGAGGGCAATTATTCTTGGGCTTAGTGTAATAGTGGTTGGTAAGTTAAATCTCCATGTGGTCATTGTCTGTGTGGCCATTTAGCTTGCCAGCAGGCGGCATGGTATCCATTCACAAAATAGTGTCAGATAATCTGGGACCCTGTGTACGCTATGACATGGGAAGGCCTCTCATGTATCTACAACCATAGTTACACACCTCACTTTTATGTGTGTGCAGTATTTTGCGGTACCGAATCATAGTATATTGTGGCATTTATAGTCTGCTTTGATGTACCGTTTATGCTGCAGTTATAATCTCATTCTGAATAGTGGGGTAGTTCTTTTAAAACTTTTAAAATGTAGGTTCCAATAGTTAGCCTGCTGTATCCATATTGAAGCATTGAAATGAGTGACCTGATTTTTCAAAGGTGCTAAGTACCTGTATGCCCACTGGCTCTGTGAAGGTTCATGGGCCTACCTGTGTGGATCTCTTTCTGTGATCAGTGCCTGTGTGAGTATTGCATTGATCGGGGCCTATCCATTGTGTATAAGGAAATACCCATTCAGTTGTGTCCTATGAAAAATATGAGCCCAAGGTGCCAGAGATGAAAACTCCATACCCACCGTGCCTCTCAGCTCCTTAATGCCTAACTGCTTATGTAGCTTGACATGCTGTTAGCTCTTTTTTTCCCTTTCCTCTTTTCAAATCTCTCCTATTATTTGCAGTAGTTTCCCTGCCCTCCATTTCATTGCTGGAGGCTAGCGCTGAAAAACTAGATGACTATAAATATTTTTCTTGACTCTCCTTGGCTGCTTCCAGTAATGGATGTTAGTGGAATCAGCCATTTCTCTCTGTACTATGTTCTCTTCTTCTCTGTAAAAATCAATACATGAGAAGCTGTGGGGAAAAAAAAAATCCATTTAGGTGTTGGGTTTATCCCTCTTCAGCATAATTTATCTCATCAGCACAAAGAACTTTTCCTGCCAAACCACCATTCTCTGCCTTTTCCAGTCTCCATTTTCTAGCCTGCTTCAAATGTAAGTGGACTGTATAAGCTCTGATGATTTGTCTTAGTTTCTTCTGCAGGGGGGAAAAAACACTATGTCTAAAAGTTCAATATGGCTGACTAAGAAAGATGGAAAAAATCCTAAATGCTTGTAATCTGTATCCCCCTTCTACACATGCATAGTGAGTTCATTCGTGACCCCCTTGAATCCTGCCTTTTGCTTTTCACACCCTTCGTTCTAAGATCAAGTACCCTTATATATTTCAAGCTCTCTTTCCCTGATGAAAATGCAAGGAGGAAGTCTAAAGAGGGATTTTTTTTTAATTCTTGTAAGTAGTGTTACCATGGCTAAATAAAGATTTTCCCTTCTTGCCACTCTCTGTTCTGCCTCAGTTGCCTTATTAAATGAATCCTTTTGCTTGGCCTCTTTTTAGAGTCCAAGCTGGTCAGGACCTTTCTCACTCTTTCATGATTTGGATGCAAAATTGAAGAGATCAGGTCCATAGGAAACCTACTTCAAAGCCAGACATGAAATATTTGTTTATTTTCCCTACCATTTCCAATCAAGCAGTAAGGAAAGATGAAGATAATCCCTATAAGCCTTTTAGAAATGGGAGATCTCTCTGACAATTGGTAATACAAATAGAGCACTGTAAACCTTTCAGAATTATCCTGCTCCTTATTTCCATCAGCAGAGTAGGTAGATTTTTTTCCCCCTAGGAAAATAACCATTGCAATTTGGTTACATGTTGTTATATAGATGTCACCTAGGAGTATTTCTTCTTATCTTAAGCTAAAATATCTCTGTAACAAGAAACATCATGGGCCTGATTGTGTGTTTATTCAGATACATCGTCGTAATTCATAACTCCATTAAAGTCAATGGAGTTACATGTAGGTAAAAATGCTGTAAATGATTAGGCCCTATTCCTGCTGATTTTCTGCTAAAGTAGCAGCATCATGGACCACAGATACGACCATTTCCCAGGCAAAGTGATGACACGGGCATATCTAGGGATCTTGTTTCATTTGCTTTATACTGTCTGAGCCATTTTCATTTATCAGGAAGTGGGTATGTCTAATCTAGATTGCTAGTTACGTGTCTGTGATCTACCTAGGTAAACTGTGACTGCCTTAATTCCACTGGTAGATTCCATTCCTGACCTGCACAGAAATCTTCATTAAACTATGGATTTCCTGGATCAACATATCCTCATGCTTGAGTACTACTTCCATGTGGAAGGGGGATATACTGCCTCTGAATAGGATGTATGAGATCGCCAGGGGAGGGGTTTATTTTGCTCTCTAATGAGGAGGAGTTGATGGTGCTGCTGCTATCTTTATGGTCTTGTCTTATTCTACCTGGATGAGATTGGAAAGAGACCATTGGCTGATCAGCATTAGTTTAGCATTATGTTGAACTAGACTGTAGAGATCGTTGCTCAGTCGCTAGTGCCCAAGATGAGTAAATTGATGTCTGATTAAGAAATTTCATGAAAAGGCTGAACTGGTTCATTTTTTGGTTAAATGACTGATTATAGAGATGTTGACTCCTGAAATAGTTCATTGTGCTTATACAAAGCACTTCCTCCATCCTTTGTGGATACCTTGGGAGGCCCAAAATGTCTTGGTATTGTCTTACATTTGTGGGCATGAAAGGTCGTCAAAGCAGTGTACACATGGGAGTTTCACTCTGCAGTTGGAGAGGTGCTATAGCAAAATATATGTATAAATAAATAAATAGACCCCCCATCAATTAGTATCCTTTATATATAAAATACCAAAAAGGTATATGGCACTGGTATTGTATATAAATATAGTATATTTTAAGTCTAACAGGCCAAAAGTCGGATGCATGAAATTGCAGAAAGCGCAGTAGCTCAGAACAAGAAAGAAACCAGGAGTCCCGATGCGAATGCACATTAATTAAACTGCAATAATGTCATAGGGAGCAGAAAATAAAGTTCGCAGGAACTCACTTTGCAAAACTGGAGATTCCAGTGCTGTTCCCTGTTTACTTGTAGCGTTGTAGAATTGTGCTGAAAGGACCAGCTTACCTGATGCAACTACAGTATCAGTGCTTCCTGTAAACACCAGCTCTCAGTTCAAAACCATTTCAGTTAGGTTATAAAGACCATCCTTCTTGTTTTCAGTGGTGTGAGAGAAGAATCAGGCCCAAAGTCTCTTACAAGCATTCCAGGTGCTTGAACTGTTTCTGTAAATTCCCAGGATGAAATCCTGGTCCCTGCTGAAGTCAATGGCAAAATTCCCATTGACTTTAATTGGGCCAAGATTTCATCCCAGAAGTCTCTAATATAGAAAAAGCTTTAGCTGCAACTTGCAGAAGCCTAGATACCAGATAGGAAATCTGTCTTCTCATCACAGCTTAAAATGACTGAGAGTATGTCTACATTACAAGATTACTCCGAATTTACAGATTTCGATTTTTGGCAACTGATTGTATAAATTCGATTCCACTAAGCACATTAATTCGGCGGTGTCCGTCCATGTACCAAGGCTAGTGTCGACTTCCGGAGTGTTGCACTGCGGGTAGCTATCCCAGAGCTATCCCATAGTTCCTGCAGTCTCCCCCGCCCATTGGAATTCTGGGTTGAGATCCCAGTGTCTGATGGGGCCAAAGATTTGTCATGGGTAGTTATGGGTAAATGTCGTCAGTCAATCTTCTCTCCGTGAAAGCAACGGCAGACAATCATTTCGCGCCCTTTTCCCTGGATTGCCCAGGCAGACGCTGTAGCATGGCAACCATGGAGCCCATTCAGCATTTTTTCACTGTCACCATATATCTACTGGATGCTGCTGACAAATGTAGTACTGCAACGCTACACAGCAGCATCCCCTTGCCTTTGCAAGTTAGCAAAGACGGTTACCATCCCTACTGTACCGTCTGCTGCTTTGCAAGTTGGCAAAGATGGTTACCAGTCATACTGTACCATCTACTGCTGTCATGGGTGTCCTGGCTGGCCTCGGTGAGGTCGGTTGGGGGCGCTGGACAAAAATGGGAATGACTCCCCAGGTCATTCTCTTCTTTAAGTTTTTTCTAATGGAGAGTCAGTCCTGCCTAGAATATCAGGCAAGCCTACTAAAGAACCAGAGAGGCAAACAGCTGCTCCGGGTCAGAGCCCCAGACATCCTGCAGAAATGATGAGCTGCATGCCATTCTAGGGGGTGCCCCTACAACAACACCACCCGTTGCTTCCCTCCTCCCCCACCCCTCCCAGGCTACCGTGGCAGTTATTCCTCCCCACCCCATTTGTGTGATGAAGTAATAAAGAATGCATGAATTTGAAACAACACTGACTTTATTGCCTCTGCAAGAAGAGATCAAAGGGGGGAGGGGAGGGTGGTTGGCTTACAGCAAAGTAGATTGAACCACCATTCTGCACTTGCTCAGCCTGTAGCTGAAAATGGGAATCTGTGATAAGCACTAGGATAGAAGCACAGGCAGGACTGAATCTCCATATGTGTGTGGGTCTTTGGTTGACACTGGTAAAATACAAAATGTCCCAGCATATGTATGTTGGGAGACAGTTCTAAATGGCAGCTTAATTTTTTTTTATTTGCAGCAAAATGTAGAGGTCTAAGTATCTGATTGTGAGCCCTGGTAGCAAGGGGTAGGCTGGGATAGGTGAGACCTCGCGGTGCTGCTGACTGGGAGAGCAGCATGAGGCAGAAGCCTTCAGCTGCCACGATATTCCAGACAGGATTGAATCTCCATTACACAAAACTTAAAGAAGAGAATGACCTGGAGTCATTCCCATTTTTGTCCAGGCACCTCCGACTGACCTCACCAAGGCAGCCAGGAGCACCATGTCTGCCCAGGCGCCCCTGACCGACCTCACGAAGGCCAGCCAGGAGCACCCACGGGACGACGATGACGGATACTGGTCATACTGCACCGTTTTCCGTCCGCAAGGCAAGGCAAGGGGATGCCACTGTGTAGCGCTGCAGCACCGCATCTGCCAGCAGCATCCAGTAGATATATGGTAACAGTGAAAAAGGGCGAGAAACTATTTTTTTCCCTTTGCTTTCACAGGGGGGGCCTGACGACATATACCCTGAACCACCCGTGACAATGTTTTTGACCCTTCAGGCTTTGGGAGCTCAGCCCAGAATTCAAATTGTTTTCAGAGAGTACGGGAACTGTGGGAAAGCTACAGTTGTCAGTCACCCCTCCCTCCATGAGCGTCCATTTGATTCTTTGGCTTTCTGGTATGCTTGTTTCACGCAATACTGTGTTGAGTCCCTGTTGTGGCCTCTGTCCATCATAGCCTTGGAGATTTTTTCAAATGTTTTGGCATTTTGTCTTTTGGAATGGAGTTCTGATAGAACAGATTCATCTCCCCATTCAGAGCTCAGATTCAGCATCTCCCATACGGTCCATGCTGGAGCTCTTTTTGGATTCTGAGACTGCATGGTCACCTGTGCTGATGAGCTCTGCATGGTCACCTGTGCTGATCAGCACTCCATGCTGAGCCAACAGGAAATAAAATTCAAAAGTTCGCGGGGCTTTTCTTGTCTACCTGGCCAATGCATCCGAGTTCAGATTGCAGTCCAGAGCGGTCACAATGGTGCACTGTGGGATAGCTCCTGGAGGCCAATAGTGTCGAATTGTGGCCACACTAACCCTAATTCAATATGGCAATGCCGATTTCAGCGCTACTCCCCTCATTGGGGAGGAGTACAGAAATGGATTTTAAGAGCCCTTTATGTTGACAAAAATGGCTTTGTTGTGTGGACGGGTGCAGGGTTAATTTGATTTAATGCTGCTAAATTCAACATAAACTCGTAGTGTAGACCAGGCCTGAGTTGTTTCAATAGTATGCTGGCTGTAGCTTTATCTCCTGGATCATGCCCAAAATACACACTCCCAGAAACCTGAGCCCACAAACCTGGGTGTGCAATGGACAATTGTTGGGCTACCAAACCTGATTCAATAAGAAATTCTGCAAACTAGTTTCATTAATAATTAGAATCATTTTGTTTTGCAAATATTTTAAGCACATCTAAGAGAAGGTAACTGCTCTGAAGTGTCATACAAAAATAATTTATTTTTAAGAGTAATATCCATTAATTCATTTTTCAAGGACTTTGTAATATATTTCTAAATAAGACGGGAGAGATTCCAGAAGACTGGACAAGGGAAAATATAGTGCCAATCTATAAAAAGGAGAATAAGGACACCCTGGGGAATTACAGATCAGTCAACTTAAGTTCAGTACCCGGAAATATAATGGAGCAAATAATCAAGCAATCAATTTGTAAATACCTAGAAGATAGTAAGGTGATAAATAACAGTCAGCATGGATTTGTTAAGAACAAATCACGTGAAACCAACCTACTAGCTTTCTTTGACAGGGTAACAAGTCTTGTTGGTGGGGCGGAAGTGGTAGATGTGGTGTATTTTGACTTTAGTAAGGCTTTTGATAAGTCTCACAAGACCTTCTCATAAACAAAGTAGGAAATACAACCTAAATGGAGCTACTATAAGGTAAGTGCAGAATGGATTGGAAAACCGTTCCCAGACAGTTGTTATCAGTGGTTCACAGTCAAGCTGGAAGGGCATATTGAGTGGGTTCCTGCAGGGATCGTCATGGGTCCAGTTCTGTTCAATATTTTCATCAAGGATTTAAATAATGGCATAGAGAGCACACTTATAAAGTTTGTGGATGATACCAAACTTGGAGGGGTTGCAAGTGCTTTGCGGGATAGGATTAAAATTCAAAATGATCTGGAGAAATGGTCTGAAGTAAATAGGATGAAATTCAGTGAGGACAAATGCAAAGTATTCCACTTAGGAAGGAACAATCAATTGCACACGTACAAAATGGGAAATGACTGCCTAGGAAGTTGTACTGCAGAAAGGGATCTGGGGTTATAATGGATCACAAGCTAAATATGAGTCAACAGTGTAACACTGTTGCAAAAAAAGCAAATAGCATTCTGGGATGTATCAGCAGGAGTGTTGTAAGCAAGACACAAGAAGTAATTCTTCCACTTTACTCCATGCTGCTAAGGCCTCAACTGGAGTATTGTGTCCAGTTCTGGGCACCACATTTCAGGAAAGATGTGGACAAATTGGAGAAAGTCCAGAGAAGAGCAACAAAAATAATTTAAAACATGACCTGTGAGGAAAGATTGGGGGGGCAGGGGGAAGGGTTTGTTTAGACTGGAGAAGAGAAGTCAGTGCGGGGACACAACAGTTTTCAAGTACATAAAAGGTTGTTGCAAGGAGGAGGGTGAAAAATTGTCCTCCTTAACCTCTGAGGATAGAACAAGAAGCAGACAAAGCAGAGGAAGGAAGGGAAGTACAGTAGAAATTAAATAAAAGACTTATTAGTCATTGCTGGGAACCTTTATGGGTATCAATCAAACTGAGCAGAATCAGTTCATTTCAACCTTTTTTTTTTCTCTTCTAGCTGATAGGTATCAAGTACATTTGTCAAGCCTTGAAAAAGGACAGACTTTTACAATATAAGCAGTCAGATTTTAGTTTTCAAAACAAATGCCTGCCGGGAATCATCAGAAAAAACATTTTGTCATTATTTTTATTGTTTTGTGAAAGAAATACGTTAAAATCTGACTTCAGCCAGTAACTGGAGCAAAGTTTAACAGCAGAGCAATCTAAGAGGTTCTTAATTAATTCTTGGTTTTTGGTCCATTTGCTCTGTGGAAAGTAATAATGTTGGCATACATATATAACACTTTACATCTTCTGAGTGTTCTGTACCCATTAATTAATCAATCATTTCATCATCCCTATGAAATACATAAGTAATGATTATTATTCCCGTAATTGTAGATGAAGAGACAGAGATCAAGACCAACATTTTAAAAAGTAAGACTGTAACATAAGGCTGGCTATACTGGGTCAGACTAATGGTCCACCTAGATCAGTATCCTGTCTTCCGATAGTGGCCAGTGCCTGGTGCCCCAAAGGGAATGACCAGAACAGGTAATCATCAAGTGATCCATCTCCTATCGTCTACTCCCAACTTCTGGCAGGGATACTCAGATCATCCTGCATATCCTGGCTAATAGCCATTGATGGACGTATCCTCCATAAACTTAGTTATTTTTTTGAACCCTGTTATAGTTTTGCCCTTCACAACATCCCCTGACAGTTGCACAGGTTGTCTGTGCATTGTGTGAAGAAGTACTTCCTTTTTGTTTGTTTTAAATCTACTGCCTATTAATTACATTGGGTGACCTCAAGTTCTTGTGTTATGTGAAGAAGTAAAAAATGTCAAGATTTATCTATCAGATCCCCTCTCAGTTGTCTACTTTCCAAGATGAACAGTCCCAGTCTGTTTAATCTCTCCTCGTATGGAAGCTGCTCCATAGCCCTAAATAATTTTTGTTGCCCTTTTCTATACCTTTTCTAATTCCAATATATCTTTTTTGACCCACACAAAGTATTCAAGGTGTGGGCGTACCATGGATTTATACAGAGGAATTATGATATTTTCTGTCTTATCTATCCCTTTCCTATGTGGTGTATACTTTTGGGTACCTCAATATTTGACTGCCCAATGGTTGACACCAAGGTCCTCACTTTCAGAAGTACTGAGCACCCTTATCTCTCATGGAACTTCAGTAGACTTACATGTGCTTAGCACCTCAAATCTAGTGCTAACTTTCTCATATTGGGAATCCAAAATGAAAATTTAGCCCTAAGTGGTTTGTCCAAGATCACATGCGGAATTAGTGGCAGAATAAAAATTCAGGATTCTGGGTTCCTTGTCCCATTCTCTGTCCAGTAGACCTTGCTGATAATACTTTACATAGGTTGGTTAGAGTTGGGGAAGATCTTACTGTAAACTTCCAAGATATTAAGAAACATTGTTGGAAAAATGTGATGTCTCTTCTTTTGGAATTGTAGTATATTAAGATGTGGACTGTCCTTGTAATGAAAAAGCTATCATACCAACTACATACATAAGACAAGTGCCAAAGAAAAGATAGGTATTTAGAAATGTGGTCACTTTTTTTAGCATATTCAGAGAAGGAGGGGTCCTCACCTAACAAGCCAGATCTGTAGCCAAGTTCTTTATTAACCTGATCTTGAGTAAGTAATATACAATGTAGTTAGTATGTTAATATTTTATTGTAACGTTGCCTTAATAAACACTTTTCTCTATCTGAGACGTAATAGATCATCTTTTATTTCTCTACCAATCTAAAGAATAACACATCTTTGTTTGCACATGAATGTCAGGATGGCAGGCAAGTTAAGAGATTTTGACATCCCTGATCTAGCAGGTTGGGAAAGATCAGTCTTTTTAGATCATTTTACATTTAAACTTCCTTTTTGGCATTTAAAAATGTGTTTTGTCTATCCTATGCCAGTGCTAGATTTTTACAACCTGGTATAACTGCCTTCTAGCTCTACTGTTGGTCAACACAAACATGTACAAACCAGACTTCTACCAGGTTGGGGGCCAACCTGTTTGAGCAGGGAAACCCAGAGTGTAAACTGCTGTGGGGTTGGCCAGAATCTGGATTTTTTTAGAGATTTTATTTCTTTTTCTACAACCATAACTGCTTTCTTTCTATGCACCTTGCTAACATAATCATGACTGTCTGTTTGGGACCTGCAAAGGTGAGAAGAAGTACATGGGGTTGTGCTTTGTTTTGGTTCTGTTTTTGCTTCTTTGTGATTCATTAAGAAGGTGTTCTTTTTAATTTATTTAGTTATTTCACATTATTTTCTCTGGCAGATTCTGCAGACAACTGAAGAACAATTAGGTATATGATATCTGATTGAGAGTTTTCATTTCGATAGTTTCAAATTCTTTGACTGCTGTTTGTTTTTGTTAACCCCTGTGTAATTCAAACATCTGAATAAACAGTTGGAGGAAACATTTTTTTGTTCAAGTTTCAACATTTTCCTGCCTTTCAGTTAATGGCTAAAAGGATTGTCAGTCCATAGCCCTGAGTCCCCCAAGGGGATCCACCAACGAAACAGGAAAGACAAGTAGATGTTCCTGATACGTTTAAAAAGTCAATCAGGAAAAAAAAAAACAAATCTTTCAGACTTCATGTATCAGAAAGAAGCAAACAAAGCCAAAAGACTACTCCCCGCATCCATTCATGTCACCCTTAAATTAATGCTGACTAGCCAATGCATATTGCCATACGATGAGCTGTTCAGTGCTTAGTGATAGGTTTGAACCTGGATCTATTACTTTTCTTTGTGAATTATTATTTAATCCATGCCCATAGGGTTAGGTGCCTATAACTTGCTTTATAGGCTCTTTTTCAAATGTTTCTCAAAATGTTTTAGAGAGGGTTTAGGTAATCAACTAAACAGAAAAAGGTTTTAAGGTTATAAAGAGAAAAAATGACTGTCTCAGAAGGAGAGTAGGAGGGGTTCAGATTGCTGGAGCAGTACAAATTTAAGATGGGATGGGGAATACTCATTTTGTCTTTCACTCGCACACACAGAAGGGTGAAAGAGCAATCGGAGAGATGTTGTAATTAGTTCTTACATTGTAAACTATATAATCACACCAGTTTATATTATTTTGGTTATTTATTTCAAAATACCTGTCAGCTAGTATGTCTGTAACAATACAGGCACAAAATTTTCCCCAAGAATACAGAGTTTAAGAAACCTCTACAACAACCCAGTTCCTGCTTCGCTGCCCCTGCGCCACTGTGCCATAGAGCCCAGCCAGGGGTCCAGATGCTCCCACATCCCTCTCCCCAAAGTCCTGCTATACCTCTCTCCCTCCAGAGGCCAGCTGCCCTCACCCTGCTCCTTGACACTCACAGACCCTACCTCCTAGAGCCCAAGGATCCAAAGGGAGAAACAACCTCATGCTGGGTTGTGGGTTTTCATGAAGTTTCCTGCACGCCGCCACCTCCTTCCTTTAGAGCATGCAGGGAACTGCAACTTCTGGGAACCCTCCAGTTTCGTCCCCCTGGCCTTGTCTTCTATTTGCGAGCTAGGCTCTGCAGCCTACATTTCTGCAGCTCATTTCTGTGGAGGGGAAAAACGGAAATTCTGCACGCACAACATTAACTTCTGCAAAATTCTGCATTGCGCAGTGGCACAGAATTTCCCCTGGAATAATAGTTATAGTTGTGTCCTAAACTGTTCAGTACAGTATCAGTAGTGCTGCATGTTTTAAACTATCTCCAGTGTTTCACTCAAAAAGCGGATGCTTTTCAGCAATGGGTGAAGTGACCTCAATGTATGTTTGTAAAATTCTTTGTGATGAAGAGTGCTATATTGAACAAGACTGGTATTTCCTTAAGAATAAATTGAGTAGTTCTTCAAGGAGACAGACAGAGGTGATTGTATTTAACCTACGAAAAGATCCTGAATATCACCCCCCCTTTAAGACTAAGGTGTATGTAAAGAAATACAGAAGCAACGTGGTTGCATTTCAGTCTTCCTAATTCAGAAAAGAACTATGGAAGGGAAGGGAGCAAATGTAAAACCTGTAAAATTGAGGGCTATAACAATATAAGCATTGTCCTTCATATTGAAGAGCCAAGGTATTATAAAACTTGCCAGACCTGCCAGAGTTAATCAAATAGTTATAGAGCCTCACCTCAAAAGTGAATTTATCTTAGATGCAAGTGTTTACTTAAATGTAAGTTGCAATGCAGAATGGAGTACAAGGCATTTCATCTATAATTGTTTTACCCAGGGTGGTTGTTGCACTTTCTGTGGCTTTTATGGCATGTAACTGAAGACTGTTATTGCACATTCTACTGCTCTGTAAACTGGGAAAATGTATAGTAATGGAACTCCATTAGGTAGAGTTGGAAAGAAACTCAAATGGCACTGTGCAACGGTATAATTCAAATATTTTTTTGCTCAGAAAGACAAACATTATCATTTGGTTTATTCAAGGAAAATGCACTTATGTCAAAACACCATGTGACAAACAGTCAGGTAGTATATCATTTTATGAACTGAAATAAGAAAACAAAGTTCACTTAAAAAAAATCCCTACGTTTAGAATTTTGCTAAACATTTCAGGAAGATCTGGTATAAAGATGAGATTAAAAAACAATCTAATAAAACGGTGAGTGAGCTAAATATAAATAGGCTTTTATGTTTGTGAAGGAAATTATTTTCAGAATTCTAGTGATTTTTACTACTTCTGATTGTTTTAAAAGAAAACAAATTGTCTTTTTTTTCTAAATGAAGGATGGCTGTAAGAATAAAGCATGTGATTCTTTTCAAAGAACTGATGAAGAATTGAGAGGTAGCATGATGTACCAATTTGCAAGCAGCACAATAACCCTGGGCTCCAACTTGTTCCTATTGGAATAAATGGGAGTTTTGACATTGACTTCAGAGGGCCCAGAATCAGGCCCCTCTACATGTCGTCTCCTACTCACATGATAGTTCTTTGGAAGACGTTCCTTTCTATTTCTCAAATAAAAAAGAGAAAATATTAGAACAAGTTAATAATAAGCTTGTAGCTATTGAGTTGCATTCTTTCATTAAAATAAATGTAGTGGATTACTAGAAAATACATTGTCAGGTTGAAAGGGTAGAACAATATACTGTAAAAATGATAGCTGTTGAAAATTACAGATTTGGATTATTAGAAAGCAGATTTCAAATTATTTGCATTTTAAAGTTTTGTGGTCTTAATACCAAGAGTTAAAAGATTTAATTATGTATCTTCTGTATATTATGATACCAATTACAAATGTTCAATACCCAAGAATTTTTCACCTTTTAGTTTTTGTTTTATTATTTGTGTTATGGTAGCACCTATGAGCCTTGCAGTAATGGACTAGGGCCCCTTTGTGCTGTACAAACACAGAACAAAAGATTGTCTCTGTTGTTGTCGTTCTCCCCCCCCCCCCGAATTCTACACACGTGCACGCACACACCTGCGCACCCGCACACACACAAATTGACTTTCAAGTGTCTACATCATTTTTAAAATGGGACCTAGGCTTCTAAATTGTACAGGGCAAAACTTTCAAAAGTGTCTAGTTCTCTTCATTCCTTATTTGTTAGAGAGTGCCTCTAAAACTAGTAAAATATACATTTGAAAAAATTTCCTTGATAGTTAGGGCCTCCTGTTGCCACCAGCATTCACCTTGCTAAGCAATAGTGCCACTGAAATCAAGGGGACTACATGTAGAGTAAGGATGGCAGAATGAAGCCTTTAGTAATAAAAAAGGGTGTTTTGTGATTTGTTCTCCGCTGAAATCTTTCACTTTCCCTATTGTCTTTTCCTAGCCATTTCGTAATCCTGCCTTTTTTTTTTTTTTTTTTTTTTTTTTTTTGGAGGCCTGTTTCAGTGAAAGCTTTGTCCAGTTTCTATGCCGCAGAAAGCCATAAAACTTGGTTGTGGGAGGATCACACATCCTGACATGGAAGCCAGACCTAGTTTTTATTGACTCTGGCCTGAATTGAGCATAACTCGAAGATACATAGCTACAAAGAGATTTACACCTTTGTGGTTTTGGTACTGCATTTCTAGTATCTGAGTTATGAATTACACACACTGATGATCTATATTCTTCGTATGAGCTTTTCAGGTTTTATTTTTATATTAGAAAATTAGCTGTTCACGCACTTAAAACTTTTATTTTAAGTGATTTTTTTATTTTTTTTATTAAAATAGAATAATTTTTCTCAATATTCTTTGGCTTCCTGAATTATTCTATACAAAGTACAGCAATTTGGCAGATTAAGGTCAAATCGTATGATATATGAAGCAAATTCAAATCTCTGAAAATCCCACTGTGCAAACACACACATTGAATATTTTAAATGTTCATGTCCGAGTATGGGACGAACTTGAAAAGAAAATGTATCTATGATTTTTAAAAACAGACGAGAATGTGCAATACAGAAAGCCGGTCAGGATGACGGGAAGGGAAATTTGACCATCTGAATTTAGACTTTATTCTTGGGGTAGGATTTTCCACAGTGCTCAGTGTTGGCCTAAATGGTAACACTCACTTTGACTTCAGTGGGAGCAGTGTTAGTTCACCATTGAGCACTTGACACCACAGTGCCAAAACAGCCAATATCCTGATTTAAAAGCCCTTTTTTACTGTGATGCTTTTCCAAGGAGAGAGAGAGAGAGAGAGAGAGAGAGAGAATTAGTTCAGCCAATGGTTCTTGTTGGGATACCGGTTATGAGTCACTGGATAATATTCATCTAAACAGTTAAAAAGTAAGGGCCCAATTCTGAGCCTCTTACATCTGTGTTCTATTCTAGGACTGTTCATCTGAGTAAGGGATTGTAGGCTCAGCCCCTAGGTCTTCAGCAAAAAATATAGGAGCACAGCATACCATACTTTTAAGAAAAATCCTTTTATTTCTTATTTTAAGACAGGTCAAATATGCTGTAATCTCTCTGTAACAAACATATCTGGGGACATGACTACAGCTCATTAGAGAGAGTTCTTGGTTATACGCCGTAGAGGTGCAGACTCACCCCTGTGGCATCTCCTGCTGGTGGCTTCCGGGAATTAGCTTGTTCCAGCTCCGGAGCACCCTCTGCAGGCCGGTGATCCACCTGTCCTCTGGCCCCTGTGTCCCTCCCTGGACCCCGGTGCCCCTTCAACTGGGTCACCCACCAGTCTGGGTCTCCCCTCCCTGGGGAACCCCACCCACTATCCCCACCTCGCCTCAGTCTTGGCTACTGCCAGGCATCACTTAGCCCCCGTTCCCTGGGGCATACTGCAGTGCATCAGCCTCTCATCACAGGCAAAGGGGTTTGGACCAGCTGCCTCGGCCTACCCTTGGCTACCCTTCTGTAGCCCCAGTACCTGTCTGGCCTTACACTAGGCCACAGCCTGGGGGTTTTACCAGGAGGAGCCCTACAACTCCCTTGCCCTATTCCCCAGCCCTGCTTCCCTCAGGTACTTTCTCTCAGCTTCCAGCAGCCAGGCTCTTCTCTCTCTGAACACAGAGAGAGACTGAGACTGCTTCAGCCTAGCAGTCTCTTTATAAGGCCAGCTGAGTCCATCTGGGGTGTGGCCACCACTGCGGCTGTTTCCCCACTCAGCCTAGGCTGTTCTCCCAGCCTGCCAGCACTCTCCAAGGGCTGGTTCCAACCCATCGGGGCTGGAGTGGGTCACTACCCCGCTATACACGCATTATGCATATATGATTCAGCAGTCCCACGTACTTATCTGAGAGAGGGCATTGGTTAATTTCCGGTTGATCTATAGAGAAAACAACCTTGGTTTCTGCCAAAATGAGATTGGACCAGCTGGCATTTTTGCTGCATTTGTTGTATGGCAGGCAGAATAGCAGGAGGGTCAATTAGTAGGCTCCAAAAATCTGACCACCAGTCAGAGAAAAAGTAGAGTTCAGAAGTATCAGCACATCAGGCTGACAACAGGCTGGTACTTCCTCCTCCTTCTGGTAACAGAAAACATTAAGGAGTATTAGCCAGTGTTTGCCACAGGGCCACCCAGAGGATTCAGACAGCCTGGGGTCTTTGGTGGCGGGGGGTCCTTTCGCTCCAGGACCCGCCACCAAAGTGCCCTGAAGACCTGTGGTGGGGGGCCCCTGCCGCTGAATTGCTGCCAAAGACCCAGCACTTCGGCATTGGGTCCCGGAGCGGAAGGACCCCCCCCGCTGCTGAATTGCCAAGCAAGTGAAGGACCCCACTCCAGGGGCCCCGAAAAACTCTTGTGGGGGCCTGGGGCAAATTGTCACACTTGCCTCCCTCTCCTCCTGGGCGACCCTGGTTTGCCGTAAATGCTGATATCAGCATGACATGCTAATGCTTCCTCAGCCCCTTCTTGCCCTCCACTGAGAGGGCAACCAAGTGACTGCTTTACACTGAAAAACAGTGGGAGGCAACTTGTCTCCTGTTTACTACTGACTGATTTCTGGAGCACTGTACCTATTGGGTTTCTGGGAACTGGGCGGCAGAAGCCTGCCCACTACGAATGGATCCCTCTCCCCAGCCTAAGGGGAGGATCTACAGGACCTCAGAACCCCACTGATTTTGGGGGACAACTAATAAAAGAACAGGGACAGGAGTGCGGTCAGAGGGTCATAAGAAGGGAGCCTGACGGGGACACCAAGCAGAGAACCCCGGACAGCGCCCACTGCTCCTCGAAGGTGTCAAGAGAGCCAGTGGACGCTGCCCAGAGGAACACCGCACGGATACGTGAACGGACTAAGGATCGGAAACAAGCCCCACAGTCACGGGAGTCTCCATCGGCCAACCTCCTCTCCCTGGTTGTGTAGATGGACATTTTAGCCAGGGCAAGGAGGAGGCTGACTAGGAGGTCCCGCGACTTTGTGGGGCCATGGATAGGGAGTGCTGTAAATAGGCAAGGTGATCTGCAGACAAAAAATAAAAAGTTGTGATTTTTTTTTTTTAAAAAGCTATGCAGGGGACTTAACCACCTACTTCTTTTTAAATGAATGGAAGATTTGTGGTTAAGTCCCCTCCTCCGTTGCTCTGAAAATCTCAGCCCATGTCTTTGCCCTATGAAGATTTCAATCTAAAGCCTTGATCCTGCAATTGAATCCATTTGTTCTGCACAAAACTCCATTGCTTCAGTCTAGCTCCATATGGTGCAAGGATCCATCCATGCAGATCCAAATGCAGAATAAGTGCCCATGTGAAGAGAAGATATCTGAAGAGTGTGGTCAGTCAGTGGAAGGGATGGTTTGTTTAAAACCATACAGACAGGCATTTGGGGAAGTTTCTAGGCAGAAGTTCTTCAATTAAGCAGAGAGGGTAGCTTTAAAGATAGTACTATTCCTTCTATCAATACTTTTCTTTGTTCAGGGTGAGAAGAAATTGACTTTAATTACTGATTGGCCTTCATTATCCTGTTAGGTACTAACATTGTTGAAATGGATGATTTATGCATCTGAAAGGTTGTTTTTGTTTTGTTATGTTAAATCAATCATCATGTCATTGTGATTTTCATCTACCTCCATTCTAGAATTTGTCTGAGAATGAAGACAAAATCCTTGAAAATTTTTGCCATTCCCACACCCTTATTTGTCATTGGAATTCTGAAATTTTCCAACTAGTTATAGATTTGTTTAAAAAAGAAAAAGAGAAATTTACAAAAAAGTGAATTTTTTCCCAATGTTTGTCAATTTTTAACTTTGAAATATTTAAAAAAAATCTGGCGAGCTCTGTTGTCTTCACACACTCAAACATATGTGCATACTCTCAGTTGCTAAAAGGAGAAGATTAGATTTGTAGGCCTGATATGACTTTATAAATCAGTTGTTTTCTTTTGTTACTGTACTTCCATCACATGATACTTGGACAGATTTACAGAAATTAACAAACGCTATATAGCAGGGCAGCTTGCCACTTTAAGGGCCTGTGGAGCCAGGGGACAACAAGCCCTGCCCAAGGAGAAGTCCAGCAGACAGGTGTTGGAAAGCAGCTGATCCAGCTAAGCAGCAGCTAATGATTGCTCTTACTCCCTGCTGTAAGATATAAGTAAGGACCCAGCTATACAAGAGAAGGAAAGCCACGAGAAACAAACATTTCCGTGGGCATCAGCAGAAGGCTGCAACAGGACCTACCTGCCCGGTTGCAGCCTTCTCCTTCTGCTCTCCAGAGAAATGCTGCCCCGTGCCTCTTCCCCCAAGACTAAGGAAGGGCTGGAACCCTGACGTATTAGGGGTGGAGGTCTCTGCAGTATAAATCCAGGTCAGGACTATCACGTTTGTTTTCCATATTTCTTGCGTTTGTGTGACAGAAGAATAAAAGAGCCTGCATACCAGGCTAAAACAGAGTTGGGCATGGCTGACTGTTTTGTCCCCAGGCTGGTGGACAGACCCACCAGACTACACTATTGTAAAGGCCAAATAAAATGGCCACCAATACAAAACTTCATTGTTCTCCTCATCCCTGGAAAGTAGATCCATGGCCAGTTTTAAAACAAAACAAAATCTCCTCTTCAGCAGTTAACCATCTAGGTTTTGATCTCAGCAGTCATGAGGGAATTCTGTGTTACATAGTGCCTTGACAGATAAAGAGGAACTAATAACAGAACTAAAAATTAATGTAATTTAGGTACAAGTGGTCATTATTTGATCACATTTATAATGTGCAAACAGACTAAAGACCAAACAAGTAATATATAAAAGGGCCAGTTTCACAAAGGTGAAAACAATTATGAGCCAAATCAACTAGGAGGATGAACTTACTCAGAAAAATGTGAGTGATAATTGGGAATTGTTTAAGAATTACTAAATGCCTCCAAAGCCGCAGTCCCACAATTGAGAAAGAAAGCCATATTGTTTCTGGAGAAGTGAAGGTAGCCATAAAAATGGAAGAAAGGGGAAGCTGATAGTAATGAACATAAATCAGAAGTTAGGAACTGTAGAAAATTGATAAGGGAAGGTAAAGGACACAAGGCAACATCTATAGCCAATGGATTGAAGAACAATAAGAAGGATTGTTTAAAATATATTCGGGCCAAAAATAATTCTAACAGTGGTGATTAGTTCATTACTAGATAGAGATGGTAGTATTATCAGTAATAATGCAGAGAGGGCAGAGGTGTTCAATAAATATTTCTGTTCTGTATTTGAGGGGGGAAACTGATAATGTTGTCGTATCATGTGATGGGAATTAGGATAAAATACATGGTTTTACAAATGGGAGATCTTGCCAGACCAACCCAATTTTTTTGAGAGAAGATAATTAATTTTTTAGAGATAGGAAATGCTGTATTTTTAATCTATCTGGGTTTCTGTTAGGCATTTGATACAGCTCCACATGGGAAATTATTAGTGAAACTGGAGAAGATAGAGATTAATATGAGGATTGAAAGGTGGATAAGAAACTGGTTAAAGGGGAGATTGCGACAGGTCATACTGAAAGGTGAACTGTCAGGCTAGAGAGAGTTTATTAGTGGAGTTTCTCAGGGACTGGTCTTGGGACCAATCTTATTTAACATTTTCATTAATGACCTTGGCACAAAAAGTAGGAGCGCGCTAATAAAATTTGCGGATAACATAACAGTTGGGAGGTATTGCTAATACGAAGGAGTACTGGAATATCATATAAGAAGATCTGGAGGAATTTGAAAACTGGAATAATAGAAATGGGATGAAATTTAATAGTGAAAAGTGCGAGATTGTGTATTTAGGGACTAACAGGAAGAATTTTTTCCATAAGTTGGGGAAGTATCAGTTGGAAGCGACAGTGGAGGAGAAAGACCTGGATGTATTGATTGATCACAGGATGACTAAGAACTGCCAGTGTGATGCAGCTTTGAAAAAAGCTAACGTCATCCTAGAGTGCATCAGGCGAGGTATTTCCAGTGGAGATAAGGAAGTGTTACTATTATACAAAGCACGAGTGAGACTTCTGGAATACTGCGGGCAATTGTGGTCTCCCATGTTTAAGAAAAATGAATTCAGACTGGAACAGATGCAGAGAAGGGTTACTAGGATGGTCAGAGGAATGGAAACCTACCTTATGAGTGGAGGCTCTGAGCTTGGCTTGATTAGCCTAAAGCTGAAGGGAGAGATGATAAATACCCAGGAGAGAGAGGAATTATTTAAGTTAACTCAATGTTGACACAAGAACAAATGGATATAAAGTGGCCATTAATAAGTTTATGCTTGAAATTAGACAAATGTTTCTGACCATCACAGGAGTGAAATCCTAGAACAGCCTTTCAAGAGGTGCAGTGGGGGCAAAAAACCTAACTGGCTTCAAGACTGAGTTTGAGTAGTTTACGGAGGAGATGATAACGATGGGTTTGCCTACAGTGGCATATGGCCCAGCCATGCATGCTATTAGCAAATATCTCCAATGGTCAGAGATGGCATACTAGATGAGGAGGGCTCTGAGTTGTTACAGAGAACTTTCTTAGGTGTCTGGCTGATGGGTCTTGCCCAAATGCACAGGTCCAGCTGATCCATATCTCGGGTCAGGAAGGAATTTCCCCCAGCCAGGGCCGGTGCAAGGATATTTTGTGCCCTAGGCGAAACTTCTATCTTGCACCCGCCCCCCCCTCCCAAAATCACATACATTATACACAATACACGGTCACGAAATTGTGCCCTAGACCTTTTTTTTTAATTTGCCATGAGGCTGCATCAACTGTAAACGAAAAAAAATGAAATTTTATTCCTATCAGTCCTTTTTCTTGTTCACTATTAAAAGGAAAGGATAGAGAATGCATGTCACTTACTATAATTAACTATTTGAATTTCATCAACTGTTTGACGTAAATATTGATTAAGAGATCAAGATGACTTTCCCTTAAAATGAAGCAATGTTGATTGTAATCAGAAATACACCTTTTTTAGTCACGTATACGTCCTTCCTTCATATCAAAATGTGACTGGGAGTGCTGCGGAACCCATTCTGCCTAACTAGCCATGCACCTCCAAATGATTAAAAACATCAAATGGTACAAACTGAATTTGAATGAAAAATTCCATTTTCTAACTAAATAGGTCACACACACTCAAATGGTTGCCAAGTGCTCTCTGTGCTGGTATGTTCATCTGCTCTAAATGCCTACTAACTTCCCTGTGAAAATAATCTTTGACTTTGATCCAATGAAAGCAGGATGGAAAAGCTCCCCCCCCAGAAGACCGAAGACATGATGGCTGGAAGACATAAACAGACACCTGTCCCTCACAGGCACTACCTCATAACATGCCAATTGTGCTCAGGACAGAACATCACAGAGGAATATTATGCATTCAGTGGTCTCTAGACTGGCCAAGCAACAGCACGACAACTAACCTAACCAGTCCATCTAACTTTTTTGACTGCTTCTTGGGCACTGGTGAGGGGTAACGGTGCCAGACTGAGCCCGGTGATGGGTGCAGTACAAGTCTACAAACTGAGGCAAGGTGCTGGGCCTAGAGTCCTGCTGAGACTGCTGTCCTGCACCAAGTGGAGCACAGCCTCCATGAGGAGAGAACTCAAATAAATATCACGCTCCTTCTGCATGATTCCCCCAAGCACTTCTTCAGGCAGCTGCTATGGGGGTCACTTACAGGCTTAGGCCTGCCTGTTGCAGGCAAAACACAGCAGCAGGGCTTAAAACTCAGACCAGGCTGCCCAGAGGATTCAGGGGGCCTTGGGCAAAGCAAAATTGGGGGCCCCTTCCATAAAACATTTGCAATACTATAGTAACATGTATTAGGAAATGTAAAAAATAACTAGTGAAATACATTCAAAAATTAACTTGTAATAATTTGAAAATATACTAAATACATTATTTAAAAACATTAAAAGCTGTAATGGTCTGTATATATTTGCAATTACATAATGGGCAGATGATGGGTGATTGCGATGGTTGGTACCAATGGGCTGTCGCTGCCTGGGGATGGTGCTGCTGTTGCCCAGGGCTGGGTGGGGAACTGAGCTCTGGGTTCAGGGGTGCCCAGCTCACAGGGGCTGGGCTCAGGGATGTGGGGAGATGGGGTCAGGGTGGTGTCCAGCTCAGAGGGGCTGGGCTCGGAGCTGGGCGTCAGGGCTGTGGGGGGATGGGGTCGAGGGGGGTGCCTGGGGGCACTGGGGCAGCTCAGCTCTGCAGGCTGCTGTTCTCTCCAGCCGCCCACACACAAGGGGAGCAGGAGCAGGGACCAGCCAAGGACCAAGGGGGCAGGAGCACAGGCGCCTGAGGCCGAGCTGTGGGGAAGCACTTGCTTACCTTGCCCAGCACATGAGCGTCAGGGTCCTCTTTCTTCCTCCACTCCACCAGACCGCCGCTGAGGCTCTTTTCTTCTCCTGCCCCTCGCTGGGGCTGATGTGGAGGCTGAGCCAGGGGGCAGCCCCCGCTTTCCTCCAGAAGCCCTTGTCGTGCCGTCGTAGGGCTCCTACCACGTGCGCTAAGCAGAGCTGCGCAGCTCTGCCCAGTGCCGCCGCCGCCCCCTCTGGCAATGAGAAAAATTGCATAGGCTGGAGCTCCTGCTCTGGGAGGGAGAGGGATTCTGATTTCTGAGCCTCTGCCGGCAGCCCAGGGATTCCCCTGGGTCAGCACGCTGCTGGCAGCTTGAACCTCTGGGCTGCTGCGGCGGCACCCTGACCTGGGGGACACCCTGGGCTACCGGCTGCCTCGGCGGTGCCCTGACCTGGGGGACATGCTGGGCTGCGGCCTGCCGCGGTGGCACCCTGACCTGGGGGACACCCTGGGCTGCCGGCTACCGCGGCGGCGCCCTGACCCGGGGGGCCCCTGGGCTGCTGGCTGCCGTGGCGGTGCACACTGACCCAGGGTCAGTGCGCCTCTGCGGCAGCCGGCGGCCCGGGGTTTCCCTGGGCTGCCAGCTGCCGCGGCGGCGCCCTGACCCAGGGGGCCCCTGGGCTGCCAGCTGCCGCGGCGGCGCCCTGACCCAGGGGACGCCCTGGGCTGCCGGCTGCCGCCAGCAGCTCAGACTCCCTCTCTGTCCCAGCAACAGTGGCTGCTCAACCATTTAAAAAAAAAATTGAGAGGCGCTTTTTGGCGCCCCCAAATCTCGGCACCTTAGGCAACCGCCTAGTCCGCCTAAATGGTTGCACCAGCCCTGCCCCCAGCTCAGATTGACAGAGATCCTGGGAGTTTTTTGCTTTCCTGTGAAGCATGGGTCACTTGCATGTTTAAACTACAGTAAATGGTGGCTTCTCTAATGCGAAGTCTTTAAATCATGGTTTGAGGACTTCAGTAATTCAGCCAGAGGTTAGGGGTCTGTTACAGGAATGGGAGGTGAGCTTCTGTGGCCTGTAATGTGCAGGAGATCGGACTAGTTCAGGGGTCGGCAACCTCTGGCACGCGGCTCGCCAGAGTAAGCACTCTGGCGGGCGGGGCCAGTTTGTTTACCTGCTGCGTCGGCAGGTTCGGCGGACTGCGGCTCCCACTGGCCACAGTTCGCCGTCCCAGGCCAATGGGGGATGCTGGAAGCGGCGTGGGCCGAGGAATGTGCTGGCCACAGCTTCCTGCCTCTCGCATTGGCCTGGGACAGTGAACCGTGGCCAGTGGGAGCTGCGGTCCACCGAACCTGCCGATGCGGCAGATAAACAAACTGGCCTGGCCTGCCAGGTTACTTACCTTAGCGAGCCGTGTGCCAGAGGTTACTGACCCCTGGATTAGATGATCACGATGGCCCCTTCTGGCTTTAAAGTCTATGAGATGACAAACAAATCGGGGGAGTGGTAATTAGTGAAGAGGATAGGTGTCTGATTCAGAGCTATCAGGTAAGCTGGGTGCAAGATAACAAAATGCATTCTGCTATGGCCAAATGTAAGTATATACATCTGAGAACAAAGAATGTAGGCCATACTTATGCAGTGTGGCCTACATTCTTTGTTCTATCCCGAGAAGCAGTGACTCTGAAAAAGATTTTGCAGTTATGGTGGATAATCAGCTGAACATGAGCTTCCAGTGCAACACTGTGACCAAAAGCACTAATGTGATCCTTAGATGCATATTAAGGGAATCTTGAGTAGGAGAAGAGAGTTTATTTTACCTGTATATTGACATTGGTGCAACTACTGCTGGAATACTGTTCAGCTGTGGTGTCCACAATTCAAGAAGAATGTTAGAAAAATCGGAGATGATTCAGAGAAGAGCCACAAGAATGATTAAAGGATTAGAAAACATGCCTCAGAGTGATAGACTCAAGGAGCTCGATCTGTTTATAAAGAGAAGGTTAAGGGTGTCTTGATCAGTCTATAAGTACCTAATGGGGTGCAAATATTTAATAATGGGTTCTTCAGTCTGTCAGAGAAGGGTATAACATGAGCCAATGGCTGTAAGTTGAAGCTAGGCAAATTCAGACCAGAAAGAAAACATACATTTTCTACAGTGAGCGTAGTTAACCTTTGGAACAATTCATCAAGGGTAGTGGTGGGTTCTCCATTGTTAGCAATTTGTAAATCATTATTGAGTGTTTTTCTAAGAGATATATGATGTAGGGATTATTTTGGGGAAGTTCTGTGACCCTATGTTAAACAGGAGGTCAGACTGGATAATCCCTTCAGGCCTTGAAATCTATGAATTGAGTGTGTGCTGTATTATTTTCTGTTATACGGCGGTTATAATGTAATAATAATTTTCATTTTAAAAAAATTATCTGTATGAAAAGCGTTTCCTTTTAAAATGTAAAGTAGAATTTTGGGTTGACCCATTTATGTTTGAATGTTGTCCAGAGGAGTGACATATCAAAATCATGTTTATTTCCTGGAAGTAAAAGGTACTTCTGAAAAGAAAAGAAAAAAATGAATCTGACATGTCAATCAGTCTTTCAGCTTTTCTCTGGGATCAGTGCTTTACCAATGCTTTTTTC
Organism: Gopherus flavomarginatus; assembly: GCF_025201925.1. Classification (NCBI taxonomy): domain Eukaryota; kingdom Metazoa; phylum Chordata; order Testudines; family Testudinidae; genus Gopherus; species Gopherus flavomarginatus. The sequence continues at coordinate 101,604,741 of NC_066619.1, read as the reverse complement.
TTTGAGGGGTGTTGGAGGAAAGGTTGTTAGCTATTCATCTGCACTGAAGTACCACAGGTACTTTTAAATAGAATACAAATTGTGTGTCTCATGTTGTTAAGACACAAATGGTGCCTATGTTCTGTACTGGGATCAGTTCTGTAGGTTGTGAGTGGTGAAAGCTTCTATTTTTTAATTTAATTTTTGTAACTTGAGTCGAGGAGACCTAGAGCTTTGGATTGGTGTCCCCTTTTTATTGTAGGTAAGTGAATGTCCCCAAGGTGAAATCCTAGTTTCATTGAAGTCAATAGGAGGTTTGCCATTGACTTCATTTGGGTCATGATTTAACGCCGCTAGCATGAGATTTATAGATGGCAGATAAACAACATGTGGGCATTGAACAGCAAATCATTTCAAGTCAGACCAGAACTATGCACTGACCATAATGTAGGGATTTTAGATTTTATTTTTAGTGAGTGAAAATAAAGTCATATATCAGAGCAGTACAATTTTATTAACTAAAGCTGATGCTATGTGAATAAAAGAGAGAGTGACTGTAACTGAAGCAATTCTAATTTAGTCATGTATGAATATTTCACCCTTGGATCACAGCATATGGATATATTTTCCCTCCTCCTTGAAACAAACTTAAAGGTGGATGAGTAAAATTTCCTACCCATAATTTCTGTTCTGTTGCAACTGACATTCTTTTTGACAAGTGTTGTTATGACACCTAGTATCTTTACTGGATACCAATAGAAATAATTTTTTGAATATTTATTCCTTATCCATTATGATGCTGCAATATATTATGATGCTGCAATATATGTATAATGCAAAAATGTGAAAATAAAAAGCATTTGAGTAATTAGTCTTACCATACATATGAGAATAGAAGTTCAGATCCAAATAAATTTGTACTCTAAGAAAACAGTTAGATTGCCCGGGATGTAAGAAGCTGCCAGGTAATTGTAATGATAAACAGTAGCTATCTTAAGAGGATGTTAGGGTCCCAGTAACATCAATTTAATTTGAATGGAAACAGCCAGAAACCATTTTCAGCCTAGCTATTGGAACACCTCGGCTAAGCAGGTCAACTGAATGGAGATGGCTTTGAACTTGCCAGGCTGATTGGGTAAAATAGGTGAATGCTGCCTGCATAACAATGAGAGGCAATGCTATGCTGCCGAATAGTATCTCAGAAGAAAAATAACAGTAAAATGTTGGTACAGACTTACTTTAATGTATGATGGTTTCGTGGCTAAACATGCAACAAAATGTGTTGTGTGCAAGTTGCAAGACACTTCAGCCAAGAAAGTACATCCATTTTGTTACTGAGATCTACTAGTCCTCTGTTCAGAATGACCCACAAAAGGCTTTTTTTCTATGGGGAGGTTAAAGTATCTTGATTTGTTGTTTTATTTTCATGAGAAAGGATTACAGCTTCAGGAAATAATTCATGGTATTTCAGTTAACATATAGATGGCATAAAAATGCCTGAAATGGTACAATGCATATTGGTAGCAAAGGTGTTCTCTCGGAACCCAGCAATTCAGTTCTTTTATTCTGTTTTTTTTTCTCAATAAAAAGCAGAGGCTTTTTTCTGGACAATCTAATTATAAACTTTTAATTAAAAACTTGTTCTCTAGTAACCTTACCCTTGACCTAATTTTTTTTAACTAGCTGAGTCCATGTTGTATATTTGTGGATATAAAGTATCTGACACCATATGAGTATATATAAAACATAAAAGAAATAAATACATTTAAATGTGAATTCTTTAACTCGTTGCATGTTTATTACCAGTCATGTTAGTTTTGTTGTTGACATGGCCAAAATAGCCTTATGCTTTTTCTTCCCTAAGAGTATGATAGGGTGTCTCTTGTGCTTCCACACTTCTGATGCAGAAACCTTCCAGAAGATTAGCATACTGGCTGGCTCCCATGAATCGTCTGACAGAACTTAGTTGGTCCCTTGATGACTCTGGCCAAAGGGGAGCTGGCAGGCCCTAATCCATATCTCTCCTTGCTGGTGGGATCAGGCAGGCTGGTTGGCTACTCCTCTGCAGTGGAGCTGATCAGCTGGAACCATCTTCATGTATTGGCTCGAATGCGTGTTAAAACTTCAGAGCTTAAAAATCCAAGGGGATGAGAAAACAAGTAGCTAGTGACTCTCAAGGGAAATGGCAGTTAAAAAAGCATTCTCAGGTTAAGGACAATTTTGCCTTGGGCTGCAGGAAATATACCACAATATCTGGAACTGTGTTTCCCTGTGGCCGGATTCCCTGTTGCCCTTGGAACCAATACGGATTTGCTTGTGTGTCCATATGTGTGTGAGAGAGAGAAAACTAAGTACCATTACCAATGTAGGGCCCTGTTGACTACTGGAAATTCAGCCCCTATGCCCCTGTGTTGTTTTAAGGAAAGCAAAAACAACAGAGTAACTCCCAGCTTTCTCTACATTAGTCTCTCACTGTCACAAGCCTGCAGGAGTCCCTTGGTATGAACTCAAAGAGATTGGGACTGCACAGATTTTATTATGGGGGATTATCTAATGTTAGGTCTACCCCCAGCTCTGGGCTTGTGCCCTATCAGCACTGTTGCTTGCAGTGTTATTGTAGTCATGTTGGTCCCATTAAATAAAAGTTTTTTATTACCCCACCCACCATTTTTCTCTAGCATTGTTGCTTGTCATTGCTGCCTAACGTCCAGTGAAAATTTGTACCTTGTACAATCTCTTTTCCTAAGGGAGAGTCAGATTACATGTGTGTCCAAGGAGTCAATTGCAGCAAGCATCTTACATGTGCCAGTTGGCCATGGAGGAACGGGCCTCTGAGTTCTGCAGAATCAGATACTTTAAAATCAATGAAACCACAGTACTGGGGTCCCCATGGATTGGTGATTGGAAAGCCGTACCCTCTTTCTCCTTGGTGTACCCATAAATCCCTCCGTTTTCACACGCCCAGTGGCTAGGAAGCTCTGTGCAGCTAAAGTTTTCTTTCCTATTGGGTTTTTAATGAAGGGGGTGATGTGTTTTTTTTTACATTTATCTTAGTGCTTAGGAAAAATTTAAGTCTGTAGGAGATTTTCCTAGCTAGCCTAGAAATAATTCACCTTTAATAGTGAACCCAAATGTTATGAAGTTAAGCCAGATCATCCTGAGGCTGTGTAAGAGAGATGTCAGAGCACACAGAGAAGAGAGAGAGATCCTTCCATGGAGAGGATATGAGCAGCCTGGAGATCAGGCAAATCTAGGTATTTAGGAAAGAAATGTTGTTGGCATCGCTTGACTGCTGGCTCAGTTTACTTGAGGAAGGAAACACTAATATGTAGAAGATGCCCTTAAAAGACACAGTAGTAGGAGGAAGGAGAGTGGAATGTGAAAAAAGTATCAAATGTGAGACTTTATATTTCATTTGTGCTTTGAAAACCATATCATGTTACTGATTATTTTGAAGAAGAATTCTCACTCGACACCAGTGAGAATATGGTTTAAAACTGATGTCTTTACATGGCCCTTAAGAATTCTTATATTGAAAATCATTATATAATTGGCTGCAAAAAGTATTTTATTTTTAGAGTCTAATCCCGCAGTTATTACACAGGCAGAATTTCACAGAGGTCAATGGAAGTTTACCCATGTAGGTAGAGTAGGCCTGTGTGCTTAATTTGTGTCTGTGAGGTTTGAATAAAGTAACTCATAATTTTGTCATGTAAGTGTTTCTGTTCTAATTGAGACTTGACAAGCCCACTCAGCTGGTCACCTAGGGTGAGCAAAATAGCTCAGTGGCTGAATAGTTGGGGAGCTTCTGGACAGTGTGAAAGCTAGCTGACCTCCCTTAATAGATTACAAGCGGACAGTAGGTGGCAGGGGAGTAAATACTGCTCATGGACACAGTAGCTTGCATTTTTGCCTCTGCCTCAAAGCAGGAAGATCCTGCTTCAAACCAGTTAGTTCTACTTAAATAAGGGGAACATAAAATTTTACACTTACCAATCAAGTATTAACACGCAAGGGTCTTTGTCTAAATGTGTATAAAAGGTTTGTGAAATTTGTGTAAGACAGAGTCTTTTGTACCAAGGTACAGGCTCTCCTTTTTCTGCAGAATAAAGCATTTTTCCTTATCCCTGTCAGGCTGTTAATTGGCTCTCAGCTAGGCAGACTCGATATTTCAGTAACAACGGGATGGAGGAGGAGGAGGAAGCAGATCAGTTCAAGTACCGCTGCTCCTTTTAATAGGATCATAAGGAGAGAGCAGCCCAGGCCAATTATTTTTAAGGATGCTAGAGGAAGAGAGTAGCTCAGAGACCCAGGGCTCCTCACATGCCCAAGTGGGGTAGTACACGAGGACAGGAGCAGTACAAGAGGAGCAGAATTTATTTTTATCCAGTCCTGTGGGTAGGGGTGTGTGTATTAAACCAATGTGTGTGTCCACATTGTGGAGAGGAGGAGGTTGTACCAATTTAACTATTTCAATTGGAAAAAAAAATCACAGCTCTAGACAAAATAATGAAATAGAAACAAAATGTGTGTGTGTGGAGCAAGCGTTAGTAATGGGAAAAAGTCACTATTGATGATAGTTTTAGCAAAAGTCTTTTTAATTAAATAAAATTAACTTGTTGAGATTGGGCCAGTTGGCTCAGAAGGCAAGTTGATACTGTCTTGCAGCACAGTTTGTGTCTGAGCTGTCAGAAGTAGGGGTTAACTGAAATGTAAAGATCTGAACTGTGGCATCTGATAGACATTTCTCTGAATGACTTTTTTCTAGCGAGGACAGAGTTAATAAAATTAAATTGCATGTGTTTGTTTAGACAAAAAGAAGTGGCTATAAATTCATTATCTTATTAAAACCAAAGGCCTGTAATGTTTGGAAATGTTTCAATTTGAAACTATTTGTACAACAACAACAACAAAAATGTCACTTTGTACAGAATGCCTCTCTGTTCCTTATTTGCCTTGGGCTTTGTTGTAGTTCCAGTTTTCTAAGTGAGTTAGAAGCAAGGTTGGATATGATGAGAAGTGATGTATCTGCTAGTTCTGGTTCAACAAAGTCATGTTGTGCAGTTGGACATAGCGTACAGCTCTGTAACTGGCAGAATAGCTATGGAAGGGCTAGTCTGTAATCTAGTCCAAAGAAAGGCACTTCCCTGGAGCAGCCCGGGAGAGAAACTGGGACTTGCGTAGTCATCACCTGCCCACCGCTCTGGGAGGAAGTAATCTGTGTGGGGTCTGTGTCTGTCCGAGTCACAGTATACATTTCCCAACATGTTGACATAACTACACTGCTCAGCACACTGGGTTGTGGGGAGAAGAGCTAGACTCAAGGCTCTACACCATCCCACTCACATCTATAGGGGTGGCCCATAGCAGCTCTGTGGAACGTGCTACCTCCAGACACACCCAGGCTCAGGAGCAGCAGTGTGGTGCACTGGTACAAGAGATTAACGGGACTGTTTGTATGCCCCCTCTACTACCTGGCACCGGTGTCCAGGACAGCATCGTAAATGATTAGGTAGAGGAGTGGGTATGTCAGTGTCTGTTAGAAGAATCACAGTGATCTGAATTTGAATTTGTCTTACCTGCTAGATCCTAAGTTGAAAGGTTTTTTTAATTCTACTTTTGCATAAATAAGTCTAAGATACTGAGGGTTGGCAACATCATTCAGTATGTATGGATATCCTTTTTAAAACCAAAGCATGTGTGTTCAGTTTCTGTAAATTTTAAGTAAATTTTTGAAGAAGGAATAGTGTTGGTGAAACAATGTCTAAGTGCTGTATACTATACTACTGTCGATACATGGATGAAAATCTCTTGATACGAGTGAGAGGTGTAAGGCTAACACGTCTCCTCAAGTAGACTTTATAAACACAACACATGCAGAATACAGTATTACAACTAAATCTTCTGTTGAAGGTGTGGCCTTAATGTTTTCAAGTTTCAGTTAGTAGCATATTACTAACAAAAATGTTACCTAACATACCAGTGTTATCAGTTTTTATAAAGTATGAAAATGTATATCCAATGCAGTATATTTCACAAGTAAGTATCATTGTTAAAAATATCAATTGAGTAAATATCTTATGGTATTAAGAGGTGGCTTACAATATACTCAGTTCATAAAAACACAACACATAAACCATGAGGGTTGTAGTTGTGTAGTTCATTGTGACTTTTTGTCCCTTTGCGTGGTTTGTGTAAATGACGATTAGATGTTTGGTGACACCAAAAAACATAAAATTATACCGATCCAGACCCCCCTTCTCAGATGATTGAAATCTCATTCAGTGAAAGGCCTTGCAAATAGAAAAAACTTGAAGCTGTTCTATTACACACACACACACACACACACACACACACACACACACAGTGATAGAAGAACAGAATTGTATAAGTTTGCAAAGTCAACCACTCAAAAGTTAGAAAATGCCAGCATTAAGTGTGCCTGTGCAACGCTGTCGCTCTGTGCTGGATTAAATATGCTCATTTGCTTTGTGGGGATGGCTCTTGTGCATTCTGGTGAACACTAGGAGCCATGAGGGGATAGAACAGGGGTCAGCAATCTTTCAGCAGTGGTGTGCCGAATCTTCATGTATACATTCTAATTTAAGGCCTCATGTGCCGGTAATATATTTTAACGTTTTTCAGATGGTCTCTGTATAAGTCTATAATATATGACCAAACTATTGTTATATATATAGGGATGGTCTAGACAGTATTTGGTCCTGCCATGAGGGCAGGGGACTGGACTCGATGACCTCTCGAGGTCCCTTCCAGTCCTAGAGTCTGAGTCTGTGAGTCTATACGTAAAGTAAACAAGGTTTTCAAAATGTTTCAGAAGCTTTATTTAAAATTAAACTAAAATGCAGATCTTATTAGTTTAGTGTGATCCTTGGCCCTTGCTTTTCCTTGCTGAGTTTTCCAAGGACTGGTAGTACGTATTTAGATACTTTAAGCTGCACACAGCCTTCCGAGTGATCAGTTGGTAACCGGCTGGAACCCCAGATCGGCAGGTGAGTGGAGCTGGTAGCTGGTGGGGCTAAATTTGGCCATGTTACAAGTCTTTGGAGGGGAAAAAAAAATCACAATTTGTACATGTTCAGGAGAGACTTTCTAGAGTTTACCAGCTAAAATCTCTCAAGGTTCCATCCCTTCAGAGTTCCCAGTGCTGTGCATATTTCATTCTCACAGAGCTTTGGAGCATGCTCTATCCCAAAGGTCAGCATAGGTGGCACACGAGCTGATTTTTGATGACACGTGGGACGGGCTGAACTGCTCAGCCCACTGCCGCTCTGGGGTTCCCGCTGCTGGTCCCTGGCCATCCGGGATCCTGCTGCCAATCCCACTCAGCACCCGCTGCTGGCCTGGGGGAAGGAACCCCAGGCTTGTGGTGGGCTGAAACCCCAGCTGGCAAGGAGCCGGCGGTGGAAACCCCAGAGCGGCGGCAGGCTGATGATGACTTAGTTTTTCTTGCATTTTTAAAATTTCTTTTCAGATGAATAAATTGCATATTAGCCAGTATGTAAATACATTTGGTTTGGTTTCATTTGTTAAAACGTTATTTGAAACCCTTTCACTGATTAGGGTTCCTTAATGGTTCAAACCAGTATACCAAACACAGAAAGATCAAGGACTATATTTAATGCCATATTTGGCATTGCTGATCTGAAATTACATTCGTAGTGGGAGTTATTTCCTGCTTCTCCTCCTCCACATATTTACATAACTCCCATCAACTTTAATGAGTTAATAAAGTTAATGAGAGTTCACAAGCACATTCCTGGCTGATCCTGCAGTATTTTTTAGGCAGGTAAAACTCATATTGAAGTTAATAGCAGTTTCACTTGCATAGGGTCTAGAAAACCTGACAGGAGAATAAATCCCATAGGGCTATCTGATCTACATATGCAGCTCCGACTAACATGGGTAATTATGTGAGCAGATCAAGAGTGGTATGTGGCTCATACAAGTAAATTAAGAGTTTCAACAGTCCTCCCCTTTTATCTGAGAAGGGCTGGGTCATTCTTGTTAATTGGGGGGAAAACTTAATAGCAAATCAAGCATGTTTCCTGTAATTTCAGTAGTGTATCACATCATTATTAATTACTATTAATTAATACACTGCCAGAAGTGTACATGGTGCTTTGTAGACAAATTTAAATGACAGATCTCTCCTCAAAGGAGATTGCAGTTTAAATTAGCCTTAAAAACAACAAGGGAAAGTAAACAAAGAGTTGGGTGGAGAAGATATCAATCTCTCTCTGCCTAGGCTTTTATGTCGTGCTCATCACCATGGTGATAACTGAACACCTCTGGGAACAAGGATCACAACAGTGAAAGATTTATGCCTGTGAGTTTGCTTAACTGGGTCTGCTGTCTTAAGGCCGTATTCTCCTTTTGGATGGGTGTGCACAAATCCAGTGGAAGCAAGTTGTAAGAAGTTTATATTCACATTTTCAAATACAATAATTTAGCACTTATTCTGCATGTGGGGCAGAGAAGGGCTTATCTTAATGTGTATATTTTGTATGAGTAATACTCGGGCATGAAAAATTTACTATTCACTTACACCTCCACCTTTTCTTCCTCTAAATAGTGTGTGTTGCAGGGAGAAAGAAGACCGCACTGAAAGGATCTGCCCTAATCTATCCTATGCTCCAGAACCTCCTGGCTGCTGTGAGGGGAGGGAAAAAGAGGTCTCTGCTAATCTACCTTTGCCCTAGCTTTAATTTTTTAGGTTTACATATCATGTAACTAACTCCAGTGCCTACCTCTGCTGTTGCTCATAGCTCTCCCAAGAAGTACCAACATGAAATAGGCATGATTCTCAACAGCTTCGCTGCTGCCAACAGAATTCTGAATAGCATTGAGAAAATCGGTTCTCGGGGTGAAACACACGTTGCAGCACTCTGCTTTGTGAGATGGCATTGTTGGTCAGCATGTTCTCACTCTCTGTATGCATGTACTGGGAGTATCCCCAGGCCTTTCATACCCTCTGAAACCAAGGGCCAAACATATTGCACCAAGGAAGTTCCAGGAATCCCCAGAGTTAGAAGCAATTTTTCTTCTTTCTTTTTAGAATTAAAGGTGAGGGAAAGGGAAAAGCTGATTTCCCCCTCCCCCCTGCCCATTTAGTCTAGTAATGGATCCTGCATTCTTCCTTAAACAGTCAGGTCAGTGTCCTAATTTAGACATTCTTGTAGCTGTCACTTTGTGCACCTTAATTGTGTCACAAATTCAATAAGATGTGTATTAGTTTTATTTCACTGGATTTAGTAGCTGCACTAGAAAGCTAAACAAAGTTTATCATCTGCTCAAACATAGCCAGATTAAGAGCTGCTGTAAGAGGATTACTCTGCTTCAGAAAGCATTCACAAACTAACTCTATTCATAGATATTTTTTTTCAAGAAAGTGAGAAAAATCAGCTCACATGCTTTGATATGCAGGAGTTCGTGTGTATGTATGTAATAGAGAGTGTGCAGTAAGATTTGACTCGTAAGTATGTGTAATGAATAAAGTTTCTGTAAATCAGATCTTACAAAGAAAAGTATATAGTGACCATTCTTTTTTGTTTCTTATGAATACATTGGTTGGTTCACATGAATATTTCAAAATCATTCTGCCTTATATTAAAACAGTTCACAGAAAACTGACTTTGAGGTTTCAAATCACTTGTTTCATTATAATTTTTTGCATTCTAGGCTGTATTCATAGACTCCTATGAGCTATTTTTTTTGGAAGGAGACTTTGAATATTTAACAGAGTGGTGGTGGTGTTTTTTTAGATGAGTCATTCTCATGGAAAATGATATTTTGTTATCTTTCATAATTTATTGATAGTCTTCTTAGATATATGTTTATAAATTATTAAACAATACAAAGTAGCTAAACAAAATCTTCTGACAAGTAGTGAAATGATATGCTTTCTAATCCAACACAGAAAATTGAATTTAAAGACATGGATTGCAATAAAGTACATATTTGAAATAAGGGTATTTGGGAATTCACTATAAAGGGATCCCATCAGGGATAGTGTTGAACCTGTGCTTGGCTTGCACCCCCTCCCCTTGCGTGGAGGCTGCGTGGTGTACACACCCTTCCCAGGCTTTTTGATAACATCTGCTTCAGTGTTGGGAACATTAAAGTCCCAGAGGTAACAGTTCAGATCTGTTTCCTATCCAAACAGTTAAATACTTCTCTGTCTTAAGTTTAGAGCTTGACTTTGTAGGTGCTCTAGCCTGTTTTTTCAATAGAAGTACAAAAACAAAGATGTAGTTTTGGCATGGGACTGGAGGGTTCTGTTCCTGGCTGTTCTACAGGCTTCTATTTGACCTTGGACAAGTCACCTGATCTTTCTGTGTTCTAGGCTTCGTCTGTACTTAAAAATTAGGTTGAGGTAAGTCTGGTGCTCAGGAGTGCGAGAAATCCACACCCCAGAGCATCATAGCTATGCTGATCTAACCCCAGGAGTGACACAGCTAGGTCGTTGGAAGAATACTGCTGTCACTGGGGGAGGTGCTGTTCCTACAGCATTGGAAAAACCCCTTCCATTGCCGTAGGCTGTGACTACGGGTTATGTCTGTATAGCTGTGGTGCTATTGCTATGTCACTATAGTCCCTGCAGTGTACACCTGGTCTTGATTTCCTATTTGTATTATTGGGATAATACTTTCTGAACTCCTCTGGTTCTTGTGAGGATTAATTTATTAATGCTAGTAAAGCACTTTGATAAACTCGGATGGAAGACACTATAGAAGTGCAAAATATTTGTAATATATAAATATATCTGTGGCATAAACTCTAGCTTGAGCACCATTATCAGGCCACTCATACAGATATACACTGGTAGAACACTCAGTCCTGTCTCCAGGCAGATCTCAGTCATCTAATTCCTTAGTTCTTATATTCAAATTTATATGGACAAGATGAAAATGGTGGGGCTTTGGCTATCCTGACCATAGCACAAAATGGTACCATGAATATCTTCATGTGTACATACTTTGACTTTTCATAATACTATTTGAGAAGTGGAAGAAACTTGTTGCATCAAACAGTATGACTCATTGTGCCAAAGCTATTCTTGACATCCAGTTGCACCTTCTACATCTTATGATAATCTTCCTTCTGCTTAGCCCCCTTAATGATCTAATAAATTATTACAATGGACTTTGAACATCCTAGCTCTCTAGAAACCTAATCCCTCTGTGTGTGTGTGTGTGTGTGTGTGTGTGTGACAGAAAAAGTGTGAGTGTGAGAGAGAGTGAGTGTTTATATTCTGCCACTGGGAAGGAAAAAAAAAAGGAAGGATGTGTTTGCCTTTTCTCTCTAGCTAGATTTTTACAAGCTGAGAGGCTATAAAAGAGTTCTTCTGGCTTAAGGATATCCTTAAAAACAACCTTATAATTGCAATCAAGTATTCATTTCGTCTTGTCACACTTCTCCATTGCTTCCACAGCTCTTTCCTCTTACAAGTTAATCTATCTATTTTGTACTTTCTGGGGTTTCCACACTTCTCTGTGCATTAATTAGGCAACTATCCACAACAGTGTTTTTCTGAATGATTATTGGATGCCTACTCTACAATCTATAGTAATTTTGCAGGTAGAAAATTTTCTGTAGTACTTTCAAGCTGTATTCAGTCTATGGGGGATACTGGAAGCCACTCAGTCACTTTCTCCCCTTCCAGGATACAGTATTTCTTCTCATGACTGGCTCCACACCAAACCAAGCTGCTGCAGTTTCTTGATTCATAATCAGCTTCTGTGAATGGTGACTGACCATTTAATTAGAGTAATACCATAATATATTCCTAGAGTGGTCTTTTCTCATTGAGAGTCTCTTTTCCATCATTTTCCACTTATCTATTTTAGATCATTATAAAGCCTCACCCAACAAAATCATGACATTTTTGTTGAAAAAAGGATAAAATTTAAGAAACATACAGAGCGTGGAGCATAGTTTAACCTATTAACAAAGATACTTAGCTTAGAAAATTATTTTGTTCTCTGAGAAATGGACAACTTCAGTGTGATTTTACTTTGAAAATGGTTTTCTTGTTATTTCAGTTAGAAACAAGTTTAAATCAGAGCACACAAGAGATTATATCCTTCTCGTTCAGTTACTGTATACTGCCCCATGAGCAACAATGTTTAAGTACAGCAATGGGAAGGCTATTGGACAAGTAAACCTTCTCTTACTAGCCAGGGTCCCGAATCTCAAGTCTTTTTCAAGTAATAAAGCCAAGTTTTTATTAGCTAAAACACAGGGGGTATGGGTGGGGTTTGAGAGCTGTTTACCGTGGGGAGAAGAGGAAGAAGGGGGCGTTGATCATACGGACATTTTTAACTGCACATTTACTACCTGTTAAAACTGAATAATGTGCCTAGTTTTTCCCCCTAGGTTTCTTATCAGTACAAAGATGGTATCACTTTGTTATTCCAGTTTTGTATTTCTACCAGTGTAAGACAGGAGTAATGCAGCAAACTGGGCTTGATATTTGTGTAGGCTGTTATTGCCACACAAAAATTCTGTGCTCTCAGTAAGAGTTGCCAGAGGAAAGTGCACATCTGTGGACCTGTTTTCCCACCCAGAGACCTCAGTTTTGTGCAGAAACAGGATGAATAGGGAAAGGCCAACGTCCTGCCCTTCTGCAATTGTAAGCTGGTAGTGAGAGATATACCTACTTGGACCCATGTCCTGCACATACTTAAGCACATACTTAACTTTACTTACTATGAGTACAGTTCTGTTGAAGTTACTGGGTTTACTCACAGTGTGTAGAGCTAAACATGTGCATAAATGTTTTCAGAATCAGGGCCTTGGTCTAATGACTATTCACCATTCACTGCAAAATTTTCAAATCCCTGTCAAGGTAACTTTGAGCATTCAGTTTCATGGTGTGCATGTCAGCATGTGTTCCACTTACTCTTTAAGCGGACAGATTCTGCCACCCTTATTCAAGTTGAATAGTACCGTGTTCCACAAATAGTCCTGCTGAAGTCAATGCAACCACTCATTGTGAGTAAACTCTGGCTCCAGATGACATCATAATTTTCAAATTAGGTTTTCCCACCATGATGATATTTTCAAATTGGGCTCTGACACTGAAGGGGATCTGAGCTGAAAAGCACTGCACACACACCTCTTTATCCCTTTCAGACATCTGTAAATACATTAAGTATTCTGTTGATTACCTGAAACACTGCTTATCCAATTTTAGTGACTTATCTCGCAAACATTCACTACCGGGGTTAGCGCTTACTCCTGCAAGTAGTGACATTCATAGAATCATAGATTAGGATTGGAAGAGACCTCAGGAAGTCATCTAGTCCATCTCCGTGCTCAAAGCAGGACCAACACCAACTAAATCATCCCAGCCAGGGCTTTGTCAAGCCGGGCCTTAAAAACCTCTAAGGATCGAGATTCCACCACCTCCCTAGGTAACCCATTCCAGTGAACCTATTCATAGACTCATAGACTCTAGGACTGGAAGGGACCTTGAGAGGTCATCGAGTCCAGTCCCCTGCCCTCATGGCAGGACCAAATACTGTCTAGACCATCCCTAATAGACATTTATCTAACCTACTCTTAAATATCTCCAGAGATGGAGATTCCACAACTTCCCTAGGCAATCTATTCCAGTGTTTAACTACCCTGACAGTTAGGAACTTTTTCCTAATGTCCAACCTAAATCTCCCTTGCTGCAGTTTAAGCCCATTGCTTCTTGTTCTATCATTGGAGGCTAAGGTGAACAAGTTTTCTCCCTCCTCCTGATGACACCCTTTTAGATACCTGAAAACTGCTATCATGTCCCCTCTCAGTCTTCTCTTTTCCACCCTCCTAATGAAATAGTGTTTCCTAATATCCAACCTGTACCTACCCCACTGCAACTTGAGACCATTGCGCCTTGTTCTGTCATCTGCCACCACTGAGAACAGCCAAGTTCCATCCTCTTTGGAACCCCCCTTCAGGGAATTGAAGGCTGCTATCAAATCCCACCTCACTCTTCTCTTCTGCAGACAAACAAGCCCAGTTCCCTTAGCCTCTCCTCATAAGTCATGTGCCCCAACCCCCTGATCATTTTTGTTGCACTCTGCTGGACTCGCTCCAATTTGTCCACATTCTTTCTGTAGTAGGAGCCCCAAAACTGGACACAATACTCCAGATGTGGCCTCACCAGTGCCGAATACAGGAGAATAATCACTTCCCTTGATCTGCTGGCAGTGCTCCTACTAAGCAGCCCAATATGCCGTTAGCCTTCTTGGCGACAAGGGCACACTGCTGACTCATATCCCGCTTCTCTTCCGCTGTAATCCCCAGGTACTTTTCTGCAGAACTGATCATGGGACTCTCTAAGTTTCACTAGGCTTCTTGAACTCCTCCATTGGTCTTGAATGTGCCCACAGGCTTGGCTCTTTGGGAGGGTGCAAAAGGGTGGGGACAAGTCACGAATGCACCAGAAGGGAATGTCTCTCACCATAAATTGTGGGTATCTGTGATTCTTCCTCCTTTTTTACATGAGGGATTAAATAGTTAACAATGTGATGTTTAAATTACTGTCATTGGAGTATGAACTAATGCCTCACCTGAGATGAATGGGACCATTCACACCTCTTAGAGCTATTGTTCCAGGCTCTCTTCAGACTTATCTCTGCATTGGTGACACCTGGGTCATATTTTGAGAGACAATACTCTGTTTTAAAAATGGAAGCTGAGATTCTGGAGAAGATAGCAGTAGCTTCAGAGAGGTGCAGGTCAGTGTATGGTCATATATCAACTGAGTTCTGCATGTGAACAGAGTTTAGACCCTTGGGGGCTTAAAGAGAGCTTGACCCAGTTAAATTAAAGCTGCGGGGGGGATGGCTAGTGTGGAATCTGCTCTAGGGCAGCTTTGCTCTGCCACACTCCTCCTCTCCTCCCTTGACACAACCCTGCCTCCCCTTATGTCTGGCCTCAAGTATTCCTGGCAGCAGAGTCAGTGCAGGAGTTATCACCAGTTTTGCGCTCACCGACTTTCCTTCTACACAGGGGAATTTTCCAGTTGCTCTAAATTAATTTGGCTGAGATGAGAATCCAGCCCTATACCAGTCTTAATTTTTACTATTATTTATTACATTGATAAGTATGAATTCAGGCTTCTCAGACTACGTTAAATTTCTTAACTTTGCTCTTTAATGAATAAGGAGATACTGTGGGAAGGCACAATGGGTATGAGTTTTGGTCAGTGTACCAGTCTTCCCATAATGCTAAGTATTTATGTTAAAAGACAAAGGATAAGAAGTCTAGGTTTCATAATGGTATAAGAGTAAATTTAAACCCTTTACCCTACCTGGAATTAATGCTATAATTGATTATGCAACTTGGTTTAGCTAAGCCTGGTGATTCACTGTTTCCAATTTTTCTTGTTTTGTTACAATAACTGTTCACTCGTTTTGTTACCAGTGATTTTAGTTTTTGGGGAAATATCCAAACAAACTCCACAAGGCTACACATTTGTGTCAGCTTTATTTTATCCAGTTTTCCTTTCTCATGAACAAGGATCTTTTATAGAAGACTCTGACTTCACATTGAAAAAATGCCATACTAGAAGCTTTCTCTTTCGGAGCGCCTCTTGTCATCAACAATGTAAGATACCACGTTTCTTTTTCCTTGATCATAGCAGTCCAGGAGAAATCATTAATAGCAATAGTGTATAAATCCCTGTGCACTGCGCTAAAAAAGGGGCCTTTTTGCTTCATAATAATCTTCATAGAATCACATAGTTGAATCATGTATATGTGTGTCCTGTGTTAACAGATTTAGTAATTTCTGCTCTTTTCTTGGAACACCTTAATATTCCCATCAGAGTCCTGTGGATTTCCATTTTTACCCCTTTACATGTACACTCCGACACTTCTCAGTCTGCATTGCAGTCATCATTCTTCCAGCCATGAAAGATTTGACAGACTCTATTCTCTTCAAAGCTCATTAAAGCTGCTCCTTGAATGGCCAGAAGACAGCTCTGTGGCACAAGATGGGGCATTTCTTCTTGAGGGCACTCTCTGCTGATTTGGGAAATGAGAGAGGAGGATTGGAAGCAGCCCAGATGTTCCTCATGAGCAGGGAGTACTACCTGCAAGGCCAGTTTTGGGCATCTGTGGTAAATTCATATAGGGTCTGATCCTACTTCCTTTGAATCCCACTTTACAAATAGGGCAATGAGGCACAAAGGGATTAAATTCATCGCCCAAGGGCACACAGGAAGTCTGTGGCAGAGCTGAGAACAGAGTCCAAGTCTAGTGCCTGAGCCACGAAACCATGCTTCTTTGAAAACTACTTTGAGATTGGAGGATATGCAATATAATTATCATAACTAGATATGAGAGGAAATCCCAGCACATCATCACCCAATTAAAGACCCCTCTGGAGAATGGTGCACAAATAGATCCACAAAGTTGGACAAGATATAAACTCCTTAAGCCTTAGACCCGTCTGTATACTTACATATTTGAATACCTATATACAGTAATTTCCATAACCTCATTTTGAAATTGCATCTCACCTGAAATACTGTCCTGTTTAATCTAATGAAAATTGTGTGGTCAACAAACTGAACATAATCTGTTTCCAGCTGTATAGGTTTCATTGTTATCCAAACTCTCAACAAAGAAAAATGAAAGCTAAAAGCTTCACCAATCAAAACCAAGCGAAATAATAATATTGCAAATGTATGTATTCTTTTGCCTGTATTTATGCTTGAGTTACTGTATAGTCAATCTGAAGAAAGACAATTTCTCTTTTAGGGTAGCTCTACTTTTACCAGATGTGTCAATTGCTTTGTTCTTTTTAAAAGATTTAGTTAGGCTTGATCCAAGTGTTTTCTCAATGCATTTGCTTCTAGCAGAATTGTTGAATAAGAACTAATAACTGCTAATGAACGTGCAATATAGATTAAATGAAAAGGTGTGTGCCTTGCAGCATTGGCCTTAGGCAGACATTTGTACTGCACCACCATGTATTTTGTATGTGCTACACATTTTGCAGAAAAGCTGTTAGAAATCTTGTATTGTTTTTAAAAATTACTTTGGTATGGTATTTTGTTTCTCCCCACCTATGAAGCCAAGTGTCTTAGTCATCAGCAATCCACTCTACAAGACTCAGGGCTGGTCTACACTACGGGGGGAAATCGATCTTAGATACGCAACTTCAGCTATGTGAATAACGTAGCTGAAGTCGAATATCTAAGATCGGATTACTCGCCCATCCTCACCGCGCGGGATCGATGTCCTCGGCTCCCCCTGTCGATTCCGCAACTCCGTTGGGGTTGGTGGAGTTCCGGAATCGATATAAGCGCGCTCGGGGATCGATATATCGCGTCTAGATGTGATGCGATATATCGATCCCCAAGCAATCGATTTTAACCCGCCGATACGGTGGGTAGTCTAGACGTAGCCTCATTGAGAGAAAAAATACATAATTAGAACCCCTTGACAATTACCTAAAATAGTTTTTCAATATGTCCTAATTATGTGTTTTTCAGGTCCAATATTTCATAACCTCCCATCCAAGTGATGTGTTTCGTCTTTGGAAAATATAGAATCATAGAATATCTGGGTTGGAAGGGACCTCAGGAGGTCATCTAGTCCAACCCCCTGCTCAAAGCAGGACCAATTCCCAACTAAAGCATCCCAACCAGGGCTTTGTCAAGCCTGACCTTAAAAACCTCTAAGGAAGGAGATTCCACCACCGCTCTAGGTAACCCATTCCAGTGCTTCACCACCCTCCTAGTGAAAAAGATTTTCCCAGTATCAGTTTTTCATATAAGAAAACCCACCACTCAACTCCTAACTGTTATGGTTGTGAGAAAATGTGAATTCAGTGTAACCAGTGCGATGACAACCACCTGCAAATAGCCCGAAACAACAGCTCCAAAAGGTGGGACTAGCCCCATTCTTTTCACTGGGTCCTAAGTCAAATGTCCAGTGAAGATACTTTAAAAGCCTAAAGGCATTAAAAGGTTGACTTGTTTGTTTCACTCCTAACCTTGATTTTTGTATTGAGATTTTTTTCGTGACTGTAGAAATATGTGTGTCTTCTGAGGGGTCAAAAATGAGGTTTGCATGCATCACTACCTTTTGGAAGTTGTGAATGGAGGGAAACTTTTGCATTAGTAATTTGTTTTTTCAATGCAGAACATTTGAGACCTGTAGTACTTTGTACCATGCTTTTCTTTCCTTTTTTCTTTAAAAAAAAAAGTCAATTATTTCAACTGCTGTAGAAAAATGTACCTGAAAAAGAAAATATTCAGAAGCAAGCATTTTAATCTCAAGTTTCCGTGAGGCTCAATTAAGGAAGGGGAAGGGATGGGACAGGCACCATGTATAGTTTTTCTTGCCCAATTTAATTTTTTAGACAAAGAACATGTATATTAAGCTATAAAGCTTATTTTATTTAAGGTAACACAGTAACCAATATAGAAGGACCCCCGCCATATATAGATATAGATATAGATGTAGATGTAGAGAGATATGCCAAAAGTCCCTCTGCAAAGCTCTAGCTCTGATTATTATATTGGGATGGAAACTGATTTCCAGTCTCCTGTATTTGTTTCCCAAGTCACTGGCAATAGAGGTAAGCATTACAGCATGTGTGTGTTATCCATGGACTCACTCTTCTTCCTGGAGAGGCTTTTTCCTTTTTTTGTCTACAAATCCCTTTCTAGGAGTTAGTTACATACAGCACAGTAAACAGTTCTGATAGAAAGTAAAATATTAGTTTTGAGATTTCTAAGGCATACTTTTAGTTCATTCAGTTTGGTCTTAGGTTTGATCTTGTGCATTAAACCTTCCTTAGTGTACTTTAATATTTTCATTGTAGCTTCTACGTAAGGTGGCTACTCATAGTATTTAATAGTGCAGAGTGCTCATGACTGTCTAGTTTTAATACTGTAAAGGTATTTCATGTTATGCTAGTCCAAAAGAAAAGGGGTACGAAGAATAGAACATTTGCTCCATACAGATCGAGACAATATGTCTTTTGTCTGGAAGACTGTGGTAGAATTACATCTGCTAATGGTTTTTATTAACAGACTCGTTTTTTCCTCTACATTTTAAGTGATGACCTTTCACTTCTTGGGGATGAAATTACTGCAGAGGCAGCACATTCAGCCCTTTAGGAGTTATCCTGAAATCCTCCAAAGAAAATCTCATCTTCTTTTCTCTGGAAGGCTGGATGATTAGGTGGTAACCATGACAAAGGGCATGATGGGGGTAAGAAGGGTGACTTCAGGGATGAGAACCATTCAAGGGAAAATTAACTGTGTCATTTCATAAAGATTTTTGTGTAAAATCAGGACAACATTATTACATAAAACTGCCAAACACAAAGAGGCATTTCCTCATTTTTCTACCTGAGGAAATGATCATATATACCAGTTGTCTTCGTAAGGAAGGCTTTTGTCTTTGGAAACTAGATGATTATTTGTCTTTTATAAAGCTCCAGTAGTGTGCTTGGTGCTGTACAGACAGAAGACAATGGTGGACTCGATTCTCTTTTTGTGTGAGCTGATTTTATACTGGCCTAATTTCTTCAATAGAATTATACCCGGTTTACACAGATATGAGAAAAGAATTAGAGCCAGGGTCCCAGCTCCAAGAGCTTACAATCAAGATCTGTCAAAGGTGTATTTCACCTTCTATTGTTGTTGGTTTGTATTTATAAAGCATCCTAAGTGTATATGGTTGTGAGAACGGTCAGGTTCTAGGACCTTGCATAAAGACGCAGAGCTATTTCTGCTGATGCACCTGAGCCAGGTAGTTCCTGTAATCTCCAATCCAGCAATAAAAGAAAGGTATGAGCCTTCCACTGCTTCAAAGTAAAGTGAGGGCAGGTATACAAAGAAACCTCAGGAACAGGCAAACGCAGGAGAAAACAGGCATGCGCAGGAGAGGTTTCTTATGTTGCTTACAGTTAATAATGAAGGCAAATACCAGGAAAGGGGTGATTTTGTACACCATGCAGCACATGTGCTGTTGAGCGCCTTCTGCCTACTGCCAATGGCACTTTACTAGGGTTGTCAACCCTCCAGGATTGACCTGGAATCTCCAGGAATTTAAGATTTAATCTGTAATTAAAGATTTTGTCATGTGAGGAAACCTCCAGGAATACATCCAACCAAAATTGGCAACCCTACACTTTACACATGTGTAAAGTAAATTCAGTCAGTGCTCTAAAATGTGTAGTCAAACTCTTATAACCAAACTCTTTTCCATATAAGAGATCTAGACACATTTTATGTGGAAACATCTACCTGAATTCTTGAACCCAGTTTGTGGTCAATGTTACCCTGAATGCACAAGGAATTTTTAAGCCTGTAATTCCCCTGTATATAAACAGGAGATAAGAGCCATCTGTGTCCTTAAAAGATTCCACCAGTGAGTAGTTTAGCTGTATTCCATTCAGGCTTTGGCTACACTGGCGCTTTACAGCGCTGCAACTTTCTCGCTCAGGGGTGTGAAAAAAACACACCCCTGAGTGCAGCAAGTTACAGCGCTGTAAAGCGCCAGTGTAAACAGTGCCACAGCACTGGGAGCAGGGCTCCCAGCGCTGCAAGCTAATCCCCATGAGGAGGTGGAGTCCGTGCAGCACTGGGAGAGCTCTCTCCCAGCGCTGGCACTGCGACCACACTCACACTTCAAAGCGCTGCCATGGCAGCGCTCCCGCGGCAGTGCTTTGAAGTTTCGAGTGTAGCCAAGCCCTCAGTATTGCAGCGAAAACCTGATGGAAGTCTCTCATTACATTTTTTTCCCCCACGTCCACATAAAAATGTAAATAAAAAAATGACTTTAAATAATTTTTGAACAGCTGCTTTTGTTGCTGGGTTAAATAATTTGTAGCCATTTGTAGCCATAAAGACTTTGTTCCCACTTCAAAAGAAATGCACAATAATGTACAGGAATAGAAAAAAGAACACTCTAGCACATCTGCCACTTTGTGAGAGTCACTGGGGCTCTGATCCTTCAAACATTTACACATGTGTTTAAGTTTAAACACATTAGTACATTATTGGCTTCAATGGGACTACTCGTGAGTAATAGTTACTTGAAGTAGCAGTTAAAAAACAAATGTGTCAGTTTAAATCAAACTCCCAAAATTCCTGTTGACAGTATAACCTCAACTCTTACTGTTCTATTCCTTTTGGAGGGAAGTGGAAGGAGAGGGCAACAGATGGAAAAAACTCCAGAAAATCGGCGGCCATTTTTCTCTTTTCTCTAGTACCTAATCTTGCCAGCACTTGAAAAATTGTTTTGTATAAAACTACTAATAAAACTTGTACAATTGAAAACAAAAAATCCAAAAATAAGAGTGTAGTTTAAGCTCCTATAATTCAGGCCAATCTTGGTTTCAAATTTTACCCCAAAATCCAGTAAGCTGTGTGTGCTATACCATGTAGGCTGATCTGAATCTGAGTTCTCATTTTCTTGGTCCAGCAAGAGCTTGGGTGTTGTGTGAGGTTGCCTCCTAGCATTGACAGGTAATGGGGATCAAGGATGTGTTTACAATCCTAAAAGTATTTACATTATATCTATCATATTCTGTATGAATAAAATATGCTCTATCAGTGGGACACATTTTGTTTAATGCCTACTCTGGAATCAGTAGACTATGGTAAGCCTTCTAGTAGAAGTTCAAAAATTGCATTCGTATGTTTATATGGATAGACATTTGTGTAATGGAAAACTGCAGTGTGTGTGTGTGTGTGTGTGTGTGTGTGTGTGTGTGTGTGTGCACATATACTTCATTTTAATAATCCACTTAATAAATCGCATGGTCTTCTCCTGCTCCCTTGCTATCTCTTTGTGAGCAATTTGTCAATGTGCACTGTCATCTCCAGATTTAACTCCTGTTAGACAGCTAACACCCTTTAAAAGCAAATATTCTAAAGCTGCTTCCAAATGTATATTGGGTAAAAAAGATTTTTTTTTAATTGAACCATCCCATCAGATTGAAATGGACAGTATTGTACGGTCAAAACAAATTCCCATGAGATCTGAGGCTCTGATGTATGAAAAAATTAGGGTTCAAGAGAATCTGGCGTTCCATCTTTGAATGTCATGAGAGAGGGCTGAGAGGGTTCTCTGAAGCTCATTACCCCTCACTGGTCCAACATACCAAGAGTTTGCTGACCTTTCTAATACTCTGCAAGGCCTGTCTATTCCCACAGAGGTTGTTCTGAAGGGATTTATGGTCCTTTTATGTGGGAGAAAGTTAGGCATTGTGCCACTTAGTAAAACTTTTTGTTTTCAAAATATTGTGCTTGAGTAAGAATGTTTTGATTTAAGGTATTATTACAAATTGAAAAAGATAAAAGTAAATTATAGAAAAGAGGAGAATGAGTAAGGACACCAGTAATGAAGATAAGGAGGGACAGACTGCAGAATAGATGAGAGTACCAATGTGGAAGAGGAGGAGCCTGGTGGCATGATACTCACAACTCCACATGCCTCTCTGGAAGGAATGGGAGAGAGTATTCATTCTATTAAGTCAAATTTGCTGTGGGGTAGAATTTTATGGGGAATTTGTTTTATTGTTCTCAGTGTGAGGAACTGTGGCCTTGTGAGCAATACTAATGAGGTTCTATTCTCTGTTGTGCAAGAGGTTTCCTGTATGACATTGGGGAAGTCATTTAATTTCTCCTGGGCTCTGTTTCCCCATCTGTAAAATAGGGATAATTATGCTTCCCTTCCCCAGAGAAGTGTTAATGAGAGTAATTTAATTAATGTTTGTGAAGTGCTTGGATACCACAGTAATGAGCACCATGGAAAAGTCAGTGCATTTTTAAAAACACATTTGTGTAGAAAGATTTATGGATTCACCTACGCATTAATAAGTGTGAATAAGAAAACAATTTGTGTATTTTAATTATTGGAATAATAAGAATATTAACATGCTTGCCTGGGCCACATCTGCCAGAGTTAAAGGTGAGGATAAAATGTTTTTATTTTCTGTCTGTTCTAAAACACGGCCCCTTCTTCTGAGAAAACAAGTAGAATAGCTTCTGTTGGCCCTCCTGATGTGCTCAGCCAATCACAGACAAAGAAAAATGCCATGTGACCTTTCCCAGCAAATACAGCTCAAACTTGAAATGCACCAGTACTTAAAATGTATTTGGACATCCAGCTAAAACAATTTTTGGTTCTCACTAGCTCTGGCTAACATTATGGAACAAATTCAGTGACACCTAACCAGCGTTTTCCAAGTAGTAGGGTTTATTAGCCAACTGGGACACAGCATTGAAAGGCCTTAGGTTTTCATAGAGTAATGAAGGTTAAAGAACAGTCCATTCTGGTGAGCCCAGAGCAATCCACCAAGCCAAGCTGTAGTGAACTCCATTTCCAGGCTCTCTGCTTCTCTCTCTGACTTCTTCCTTCGTCGGGTTCCCAGGTGAGAGAACTCTCAAGCTTCTTCCAGAGCCAATGTATCCCTCATCTCATACTTTCCAGTCCTTTGTTCTCGAGGTGGGGGGAAGGAGGGGGTGTCTCTGCTCAGCTTCTCTACTGAGAGTGTCAGTCTGAGTCATTGGAGGTCTCTCTGGATGCCTGGTTGATCTGTGTTGGTTTTAGCTAATTCCTTAATGACTCTATTCATTCCACCTTGACAGACAGGGCCAGCAGCTGGTGTTCTAGAGGTTTTGGTGTATACCTGTTTTAGTTGGTAACATTTGGAATCCTTCTCATATTACACTCTTACTTATTTTGGTCCCAAAAAGGCAACTTTTTATTAATTAAGCATTACTTTACTTGTGACTGGATGCCTTCACTGTTTGAATATAGGATTGGCCTTTGTTGGTGTTGTCTGTAATTAAGAGTGAATGTTACTTATTAGTGGCTGAGTGCTGACAGGTTGCTCAGCTCTGTACAGAATAAGTTGCTTAATTCGTGCAACAATTTCATGTTTGTGTTCTGTGAATATTTTGGTTTGACGATGTGTCCTTATTGGATGTCTTGCAGGTACGGGAGAAAGTGGCAAAAGCACATTCATCAAACAGATGAGAATCATACATGGATCAGGATACTCTGACGAAGACAAAAGGGGTTTCACAAAACTCGTGTATCAGAATATATTTACAGCAATGCAAGCTATGATCAGAGCTATGGATACACTCAAAATCCCATACAAGTACGAACACAATAAGGTGAGATTTCTGTTTAAATATGCAGCTGAATGCTTTCCACTTTTATATACTAGGGGATGTATGGAAAGGCTTTTAAACTCATACAGTTGCTTCATGGTATTTAAGTTATGCTGTGCTTAACGTTTAGATGAAAACATCTTGCATACTGCAGATTGTTGATGCATAGGACCACATCCTGACTCCTGGCTCTCTTCCCTTTGCACTGCTCTGCCTGCACAAACGGGACAGAGAGCTGTCCTTAACAAGGCAGCCACCTGATTAAGGGAGCGTTTTTGGGCTGGCTGGGGGCATTGTCAGGGGCATTGTTAGGAGCAGGGTGGAGTTTGATTGTCATGCGCTGAGATTCTTGGAACCATCTTCCCTCCTATTTTTCCACCCTTGGTTCCATGTAGAGCATGGCTCAGCCAGACCTGGACATCTGCCTCATAATATTTAAAATACTGATAAAATAGGGCTTTATCTATAAGTAGGGGTAAATTGTTATACAAGTTAAACTTGTTTGCATTTAAGAACGAGGAGTACTTGTGGCACCTTAGAGATTAACAAATTTATTTGAGCATAAACTTTCGTGGGCTACATCCCACTTCATCAGATGCATGCAGTGGAAAATACAGTAGGAAGATATATATACAGAGAACATGAAAATATGAGGGTTGCCATACCAACTCTTAACGAAACCAATCGATTAAGATGGGCTATTAGCAGCAGGGGGGGGGGGAACTTTTGTAGTGATAATCAGGATGGACCACTCTGAAACTTGTTTGCATACGTTACTTTAAAATGTTGTTTCAGTGCTATATATTTTGGAAACTCAAACTAATATCAAAATGGGAGTGAGTGCATGTGTATGTGATTGCTGTTAAGTCATAATTATTGACACAAACTGACAAGCAAACAAATTAAATGGAGGGTGATGACAT
This sequence comes from Gopherus flavomarginatus, assembly GCF_025201925.1. Classification (NCBI taxonomy): domain Eukaryota; kingdom Metazoa; phylum Chordata; order Testudines; family Testudinidae; genus Gopherus; species Gopherus flavomarginatus. Next base: position 101,579,673 of record NC_066619.1, on the reverse strand, counting down.
CACTGAAACTCACAACATTTGTGCTTTATATGAAAAGGGAAAATCTTTGTAAGCATTTGTCAGGTTTTATATAGCTAAACCTGAGTTCTTTCTGACCCTTTTTGTATTTACTTTAAAAAAAAAATTTTTTTTTCAAAAATCTTTAAACACTTCAGTGAACGTTAGTAAAACTCCTAATATTCATCAGAACATAGGGGAGGTTTCATGCTTAGTGGTTAGAGAACAGGACTGGAACATAGAAGCTAGGGGTCAAATACATACATGCAGCTCCTGCTGACTCCCCTGGAAGTTGCATAACCTGTATTTGAGAATTTGCCTCCTGGATTCTAATCCTGGTTTTGCTACTGGCTCACTATTTAACATTGAGCAAGTCTTTTAAGTAGAGAAGAGGTTTGTTTTCCAATTAGGAGAATAAAATTGAGATAATATTTGCTTGCCTTTGCATAGATTTTTAAAGTATTTGAATGAAAAAGTATTATTTTAAGGCACAAAATTGCTTAAACCTGTATTTTTCTTTTTTAAAAAACTCCTGAATTTTATCTAATAGCATCTCTTTGTAGCTGCTGGGAATGTTGAAAAACCTTAGTGTTTTGCTGCTACAGCAAGGAATCAAAAGAGATTATTTGTAATATCCATAATCTCCCAGGGGTTTTGTTATCAAACTTTCTCACCTTTCAGTGAGAGTTTCTTTCTTGCAGTGCTGGCTAGATATGGTCCTAATGATTCAATTATTTTTTTCTTTGAAGTGTATGCTCACCTCGCTCTGACTCTTGTGAAGTCAGTTACTCTATTTATTTAATCGTGCTGTACAAAAGTGAGATTAACTCTTGCCAGTCACTGAAATATTCTTTCTCTGTATTTGTTGTTTAAGTACCCAAAACGTCAAAGAGCAAGGAAATCCACAGACCTAAACCTCTGTTAACCAGAAACAACAGGATTTAATAAACTGCTGTTAAGGTGGATACCCACTGTGTTGAAGTATATGAGGTTTAATTATTAAAGGTGAACTGCAAATACAGCATCCAAAATATCATCGACTTCAGCAGTAGGAGGTATTGAGCCTGTTGTGGCTTGCTAGTGTAGACAAGACCAAACTGTTTTTAATCAGAATTTGGAAACTCTGTTATAGTAAATCATAATCTGTACCTAAACTAGTTGTTTACTTGTATGAGTTCTAGTTGGCCGAATATGTTATGTCAGATGAGTTTAATGAAAGGCACATCAGAGCCTGTATGGTGTTAATGATTATTTTACTTATTCTTATGTAAAATCTAGGTACTTTTAAGGGCTAGAGTCTGAACTCCTTACTCTCCTGGAATAGCCACAAGTGGATCCATTGACTTTGATGGGGCTATATGTGAAGTAAGGCACTACCCAGCATGAATAAGAATATATGGATCTGATCCTAAATTTACAGGGACAATGCACAATTTCCTTACGGAATCATCGCATATAAAAATATAAGTGACACTACAGTTGTTTCAGAATCATGTCTAACTATTGAGGGACATGATCTACCAAATTTATATTTTGTAAAAAAGGTCACTTTAAAACAATGAACTCAGATCAGACTCCACTTTAAGTCTGCTGAAAACAAACGCGGTACCCTTGCATCCTAAAAAACACAGGAAGGGCACTTCCTATTAACTTGAATCTCATATCAGGAAATCCTATCTCTAGAGAATTTCTTGAAGTTTGAGTAACAGCATATTTTTAGCTCACCGCTTGTTTTTCCCCCTCTGTTTTGAAAACTGCATGGCTTCCAATTCACAGTAACACTGATTGTGCTTAAAGGCATGAGAATAGAATGGCCCTTGTTCATTAAATACTAGAGACTGGGGGTTTGATCTAGAGGGCATAGCAGGGGTATTTTCTGTCTCAAGAGTTTCTCCATCCTTTGTTCAGGAGGCTCAAAATCTAGGGATGTTTTGGACTTCTGACTGCTCCTGCAATATCCGGTGATGCCAGTGAGGAAAAAAAATGGCTTTCCCTTCCCACCCCTGCAATGTCCACCTAAATAGGCAATTGGGACCTTGTTATGATAATCTAGGCCTCTGTGACTTCTAGACTGGATAACTGTAATATGTTCTGTGTCAGCCACTTGGAAGAGGCAGCTAATGTAGAACACGACTGCCTACCTATTAAGCAGTGCTAGCCACAGAATACATATCAGGTCATTTCTTCAGGAACTGCATAGACTTCCTGATAGACTGCATAGACTTAACTGGTTCAATTAAAGAAGGTGATTCTGATCTTGGCTGTTTGTAAGACTCATTGCCATGGTGGGAGAAGTCAGCTGAGAGCCTCAAGCTAGGTATATAGAATGAAATGTCTTAGAGCTTGTGGTGGGAGATTTTGTCATGCAAGGCCTTGACATCAGAATTCTTTCCCCCTGGTAGTCTGACAGAATTTGAGTTCTTTTGAGGCATTGGGTGCGGCTTGTTTCTTCACTCAGGATATTGCGTGACATGGGGAGTGGTGATTTATGGGTTGGCATTTTGTTTGTTTTTGTAGAAGGCTTGTTGTTTTTCCTTCATATCTTGAAACTAAAAGTTGAAGTAATTGTGAAGGTTTTTAAAGTTTATAACAAGTCAAGATGCATGGACAATTAAGCTCATTTTATAAATTTAAAAATAAGCATGAGTTTCACATGCAAAAATGCATAGGCAATTACCAGGATTACATACAGAAATAAGGTTTTGCATCCATACATGGCTCATCGGGAATCTAAATGGCAACTTGTGCCTGAAAATCCACAGCGTGAACTACAACAGTAATCATTGCATATGCAGCTAGAAATATTCAAGTTCACTCACATTTTTTAACATTCAAAATGTAGGCCTGTCTGTCAGAAATTTGGCCATGTGTGTCTAGGCCCCTGTCAATAGTGCTGTCGGCTACAAAGTTCAGCATAGCATTATTAGCCATTATTCTCACCTCTAACTTCTTCTCAGAATCTGTGTTCTTAATAGTGGATTGGAAGCAATGGCTTCAGAGACACTAGTCCTGAGCCTTCCCTCCTGTTGTGTATTTCCTACATGAACCAGTGGTAGAGGGACAGGGGTGGGAGTGAGCGTATCAATATGGATTTTTTATTTTTCTCTCCCACCATTATGGAAGCACTTGCTTGGGGAACTACTAAACAAAAGGCTCAAATCACTGCACTGGAGATATACAGTTCCCAAAAGACAATTATCTACTTCTATTTCTCCCTAACAGATAGGCACAAGAGAAGCAATAGACTAGTTCTGGATTGGTGGCTGGTGTGCACAGAATCTCATTCACAGGTAACAAGTCCATATGAACCTAACTTGCCAGATTGCTGTAATGAAGTGTCCGGCAAGAAACTGTTGATTCAAAGAGGCTGAAAAAACAAAAATGAGAGCAGGCCTTGCCAGCAGAGCAAGGAGTTTGTACTTGTTCATAACTTCTGCTGTAGGTTTCAAATATCTCTGTATTCATTTATCCAAGGCCATGACCTGAGACTCTATTACAAAAGGCAATCTGTATATTCACTGCCCTGTTATAAAAGGAATGTTTCAAAATCCAAAATCAAATAGATAAGGCAATTTTTTTAAAGTCAAAATTCTGTGTGCACAATCTGACTCTGTAGCATTCACCCCAAGCTGTTGAGCATCCAGTTGTCTCATTGCTGCTTCAGAGCCAGACAACTCTAGCCATAATATTTTGGAACAAATTAATAAAAACTGTAAAAGATCTGTAGTAGCTATGGATGCCAAATTAGATTAAACTCACCTCTCAAGTAAGTAATTTGGAGATCCAGGTGAACACCGTTGAATCCCAGCCATCTCAGACAAAGAACATTGTTGATGACAAGGAAGGTCTAGCTCAATCAGCTCACCTGACATGCAAGAAGAATAAAGTTTCAGTATGTTCAATAAAATTGCTCATCGACTTCTAGACAGGGAAGATTCTAGGGGACTACTGTCCTTTTAGAAAAATGAGATTCCTGTGATATTTAAATGAAGTATTCAAGAACAGCCTATTGACCTGGAACGAGCTTGTGAAGTTGCTCTCAAAGCAAATGTACCATCTGCATGATTTTCTTCAAAGTCTCAAACCTGAGGGACTGAGACAGGGTCTTAAAAGTAGGTTATAGAAAAGAAGGCTTTATACTGTCAGCATTCGTTAATATTCAGCATCTCTCTTTAGCAGTCTCAGAAATCCATCTCAAGGCACACAAAAGTGAAGAAATTTGTGCAATAAAGAGAAGTTTTACAAACAGAGATAATGAAGCACCATAATTCTACACTCTGGTTACTTCTGGATGCAATTTCTTGGCAAGGAATAGATTTTCTGGGAATCAGCCACTATGAAAACCTGTGTAACAGGATTTAAATTAGCATCACACCTAACAGCATGGGTGCAGAAAAGGAACCATGGACTGTACCCACGATAGATTCACAGGAATCATACTGTGCTGTAAGATGAATGCTGAGGGCTCCCAGTAACTGATTCACCCTTCTTTCCACTTGGGAGCCAGCAGTGAGAGGAACATCAGGGTGTCTTTATTTAAAGCAAACAAAAAATCGCCCCCAAAACCCCAACAACTCCTCTCTGGAACCCTTGCTTTTCCAACAGCACCACAGGGAGCAGTGCTAAGGGCTGGCATACTCCACAGCAGCATCCTGATGTTGTTAGAAACCTCATCCTCACAAAACACTTTGCTTTACACTGGCTCGTTGACTGAATGATTAGTTCTAACCACAGCTGAGTCCTCCTTCATTTCTGTGTTCCATTTACTGCCATACTTCACTGTCCCCACTCTGCACTCCTACTCCTCTCTTTTAACACTGCTTCCCCTCTGCCTCATTCGTCCAATGGGAGAGATTCCCTCTTTCTTCCATTCTTCTTTCTCCCACTGTGTCCTCATCCACTCCTTACCATTTCCCTCTCTCTCACTTCTACCTAAACCATGCATAAAAAGATAATTTTATTTCTTTACAATGAATCCAGGGCCTTATTTTTAAAATCAAGCATGTGCTTAAGTGCTTTGCTTAAGTGAGACCGAGTGAAACTAAGGCCTCACATCTCCATTTGTAAAATCTCAATAATACTTCCTTTCCTGCATTCTTTGTCTTATTTGTACCATGTCTAGTACATGAGTTGTAGGTTCTGTCATATCTGAGTTGTAGGTTCTGTCATAATACTACTAATGATGATAAAGGCACCTAAATAAACATGGGCAGATTTTCAGAGATATGGAGCACCCACAGATCCCATTGAACTTAGTGATACTCACTAAATTTTGGCCTTTCTTTTTTACTCCTTTTGGGGGACAGACTTACTCCAGTCTCAAAACTCTGGCCAGCTTTTGCATAATATATACAACCATCTAGGCACATTGTGTATTTTTAATGTCATACACAAACAGGGGGGTTTGCCTATATGCTCTATGAATGTCAGTACAATTTTACTGCAGGACTTCTGATTGAGTCTCATTATATATACTGCACTGTGTTTCTTTTTCTGTCAATTTAAAAATTATTAAAAAGGGGTGTTTAAAGAAAACCTTCCAGAAGATGAATACATGAATGTATGTGTTTTAACAGTACCTTGGCGTACAGACCACTAATTTGCAAATTGTAAGTAGCCACCAGGTCGAGCATCAGGAGAATATTTTGTTTTATTACAAATGAACTTACAAACAACATTTTTTTTTTCCTCTTCCAGGTGAAATCCCAACTACTAAAACAGAGAGACCATTTTAGTCCCAATTCTTCAATGAATTACAGGCATGCTGAGCATTTAGGTAGCCCCTCTAAATGTAACAGAATTACTCCTGTGCTTAAAGTTAAGCTTTTTTATAAGTCTTGATAGGATCAGGGCCTTAATTATGAAATACATATGCCATAATTGGGCCCCTACCAAATTCACAGCCATGAAAAATGTGTCACGGACTGTGAAATCTGGTCTCCCTCTGTGAAATCTGGTCTTTTGTGTGAATTTACCCTATACTATACTCATTTCAGGTGGGAGACAAACGTTTTTCAAATTGGAGGTCCTGACCCAAAAGGAAGTTGCAGGAGGTCACAAGGTTATTTTAGGGGCACCATGGTATTGCCACTCTTACTTCTGTGCTGCCTTCAGAGCTGGGCTCCCAGCCAAGAGCCGCTGCTCTCCAGCTGCCCAGCTGTGACGGCAGCACTGCTGCCAGCAACAGCGCAGAAGTAAGGGGAGCAGTACCGCAAACTCCCTATCAATAACCTTGTGACCCCCCCCCACAACTCCTTCTTTTGGGTCAGGGCCCCTATAATTACAACACCATGAAATTTCAGATTTAAATAGCTGAAATCGTGAATTTTATGATTTTTAAAATCCCATGACCGTAAAATTGACCAAAATGGACTGTGAATTTGTTAGGGCCCTAGCCATAGTATGGTGTATTGCAGAAATAAATCTTAGTCATAATTCTAAATGCTCAATGTTAGCAACTTATTTTGTTGTGCAATAAAATGTTTTCCTCTTCCTTTTTTATTTAGCATTTTTAAATAATCTCTTATTAACTTTAAATATTATAATTTATAAATAAAGGACTATACTCTAGGCAAGAGGAAATTAGTATGTACAGAAGGACACAGCTGGCTGGGAAGTGATGTCTGTTTTCTATCTTTCTTGTACCATATTTTATTTCATCAGCTAGTGTGGAAAGCAGGAGCTGGTGACTGCTTGCTTGGTGATCTCTGTACATTTCATATGATCTATCGGGCTGTGAGAAAACATAATTCCAAAATCCTTAGTTTCCTCAGTAACTAACTCTGCTCTTGTCTAGTCTTAATTCTAATGTGTGTGGCACGTAATTCTATTGTAATAATCGTATATGTCTGTTCACATAATCACACATTCATGCAGGCACTCTATCTGACAGAGGGATAGAAAATAGGAAGGGTAATCAGGCCATCTACTGTATGAAATGTGAGCTTGGGGTTTTTTACCTGAGAAATGAGGTTTTGTACTCGTCATCTAATACTGAAGTATTGCTTTCTGAAGAGTATTGCTTTATGTGCCCCAAAATGGACACATCGATTAGCAGTAATACCACTCCATTATTTTATTAATTAACACTATTTGAGTCTTACTTGCCCCCACAGTTAATTTTGATAATAACATTGGATCCAAATAAATATTTTCTTGATTTTGTTTTTCTTGAAATTAGATCTTTCTAAAAGGGTTTCAGATAAATTGTATCCAGTTCTATGTAACAATTCTGCAAGTTTGGTAGACATTAGAATACTTTATTTCTACTGTCATACAGGACTAGTGATAAATTAAAATGACTGAAATGTGTTAAGAAATGTACAGCATTTGTTTGGAGGTTTTTGTTTGCCACTTTCTCTATTCACTTCCTATGAGGTAAAAGTTGTAACGGCTCTGAGATGAAGAAAACTTTCCCTTATACAGTTCTACTTTGGTTGAGAAAAATGGTTAACCCTGAGCAACTAAGATTTTAAAAAGAAGTTATTGAAGTTACTTTCTCAAATTAGTTTGAATTTTGAGGATGTTTAATATGCACACTGGAATATACTGAATGATGGGTGTGTGCACTTAATGACCCTGATTCTTCACTGTAAGATCTATAGTTTTTACCCCATTTCAGCATGTATAACTCTACCAAATTGAGTCCCAAGCTGGTGAATATCTAGACTCATAAATAACTTCACACTTTACACTGGCCATGTGCCTAGGATGTGTATTTTTTTTAAGATTAGAGACTCATGATATAAGCATTTTACATCCATTTTACTCTCTGCGTTCACTTCGCACAGGTGTAAATGTCCACTTAGGTGAGAGGCATGGAAGATTAAGGGCCAGTATGTTGATTATGAAAGAGAGAGATTTCTCAAAGGATAACTAAGACATAACGCTGCTGGCAGAGAAGTATATGAGACCATAAAATAATTTTTGCAGACTGTTGAATGCTATATAAACCGCGTAAACTAATTAACAGACTGCATGAAAGTAAAGCACGTGCATAAGTGTTTGCAGGAAGTGGGCCTTATTTGCAAATTCTTAAGAAGATTTATTCTGTACCCAAATACTCAGTGTTTTAAATTTGTGGATGATATTCTGTATACAGAACAAAGAGGCTGAATTTCTGTGGTAAGTGCTCTAACTAGTGTCTCCCTAACATACACTATATATAGTGTCTGTGTGTGCATTATATATAGTGTCTGTGTGTGCATTATAAATACAGGGTCCCAGACCCTCAACTGCAGCTAAGAAGTTCTTGACTTGGCACTCAGCAGTAGTGCAAATAGACTGCTGGCTTCCCATGGTCCCAAGGGACTAATACATTAGCTTTGGATCACTGGAGTAAAAGAAAGCCATGGCCACATCTGCTTCCTCACCGCCCCCGCCTCCAGACACAGCCCATATGCCAACACCGGGAGTTGGGAGGTGTTATGGTATGGCAAATAGCTGTACACCACTAGAGGATTGCCCTACACTGGGACGAGATACCAGCAACGTTGCTTTATGGCTGCTTTGATGTTTGTGCATCATTGTATTTAAGCAAATAAGGCATGCACTTTGGGATCAGAATAGGCTCCAATGGTTTTTATGTTTTGTTCCCTTTGTTAGATTTATTCCTTTCTTAAAAGCTTGATTTCACCATGCTCCTCTGAGAGATGGTGCCATCTTGACCTTGGAAGGACATTGCTGTAGCTGAAGATTTTGTTTCCTAGCTCTAGTATTTGTAAAGCAGTGGCAGAAAACAGGTCACAGTGGCAGCTCATCTCATAAAGAAGAGATTTAGAGCAAATTATAAAATATGATTTGCTTTTATGCTTCTCTTATGTGTGTTTATTCACATATTATTATTTTGGGGTGGTCCAGTGGTTCAATTTATCTTACACTGCTAGTTCTCCTTAGCTAGGTGCCTGCAATTGGAGAAATATGGTAGCATCAATTATGCAAGGCTCCTTCAAGGATCATTTGAACAGAAGTCTGCTGAATACTAAATAGACATTAAATAGCTTTTACACTGGCAGGGTTCATTTAGTAATCTCTCAGACAGAATCAACAACTCATAATTGTGCAGAAGCAGGGCTTGTGCCGGTATTTTAATAAGGGCTCTGACAAGTATACATTAGTATTGAAGTACCATTGAATTTAGCTTACATGTTAAGGAAGTGTCAGTCTACCTTTCTAGGATCTAAAAAAAAAATCTGTTAAAGGGCCTGGCAGTCCCCTCACTGTCACTCATTACAGTAGTAATGGGGTCATTCCATGTTATTTGATATACATTTCTGTGTCCAAACCAAGTTTAATCTGTCATTTAACTTCTGAGGCTAGAAGTATCCACTTTGTCAGCCTTATGAAAAGCCAGCTTGCTTGCTTTCTTAAAGGTACATGCAGCAATAAAATAAAAAATAAACAAGGGTTGGGGAAATTTTTAACCCAACAAAACCACAGGCCTGTTCAGATAAGTGGTTTTCTTTTTAAAACCTATTATGTCATTTTTGTGTGTGTGTTTCCTGATTTCACTGTGGATGCATTTTTTTTTTAACAGAAGCTTTTTAGTTTGTAGAGCTGGTCAAAACACTTCTTTCAGATCTTTGTAGACAAAAAGGTCCTTTTTTCAAAACTGGAAACTTTTGCAAAAAGCTTTTGGGTTTTTGCAATTACAAATTGCAAATTACAGAATTTTATGGGATTTTGAGTAGAGTGGTTGTTTTTTTCCTTCTCCCCCATTTTTCTTTTTGCCACTCTGCAACTTGTCCAAAGTGCCTCAACCATTGAAAAGTTACAAAAAGCAACAGGAAAAGATTCTTTCAAAAGAAAAACGAGAGTGCAAAAATCTCTGGATATAATTTTTTCTATGGCATTCAGTGGCCAAATAAATACATAAATAAGAGAAAATATTCAAAAAAAATTTCATGACAAATGTAATGGCCAAAAATCATTTTGGAATGGAAAAATTAAAAAGCTGTAAAAGAGAGATTTTGTTTGTTTTTGACCAGTTCTGTTGGTTGGTAAGCAGCTTTCAGAGATCAGTGTGGTGTGAGTCCCTTGTAGAGGAGTCAGTTTATTCCATGGTGATAAATTGAGATGCCACAAACATTGGATTGCGATGTCACTAAAAGATTCAGTCAAGGAGAAGAGTTTCCACGGAATATGTGGAAAAACACATTGTGGGGTCTTTACTGAGTTCATGGGGTGTGACAAAAGGGAAACGTGATCTTAATGGGGTAGTGCTTATAAGGTAGCCAAGGAGTGCATGGGAGATTTCTACAAGGGGTATGGCTTGCAACATGAACTGAGCCCTGTAGTGTTCAGAGAAGAATCTGAACTTTTAGGATCACATATCCAAACTGAGCCGCTGAGCTTTTTGAGCTTTACCCTTCACTAATTCTAATGGCACTAATCAGGAATACAAAGATAAGAAAACAAAAAAATCCCAGACCTTTTATTCAATTAATTCTAAAAGATCTCATAAAAAATAATCCCTTTCCTTTTAGCAAGGAAACGCACATAAATAAAATTGTGCTCAAGTGGGAAAAGCATAAACTGTACAGCAATTGATGAGAGCCGCATAGCTCATGTCCTGCTTGTGTGATAAACCAAGACATTGCGTGTCTGCCCTTGCCTTAGCAGGATACAGTCAAATACGCCATTGCAAAATATTTTAAACAGTAACTCTCTATTGCAAAAATTAGTACCGCTAAATAAAATTGTTTCTTCCTCTCCCTATTTAAAGATACAAATTTAGAAAGGGTAAATAACCATCTGCCGAAGCAATAACTAGCTTGCTGTGTAGTTTTTCTTTTCTTATTCTAGCAGTATGTATACTCTGACTGGTATGTCATTGGGAGCCTTCTGCTCGTCCCTCTTTGGACACTCTTCATCTTTTGTGGTCTTCCTGTAGAGCTTCCTGTGTACTGCACTTTGATGATACTGTGTGACTCAGCAACGTGGGTAGTGTTTTACGCATCTGACAAATAATAAAACTGCAACAGGGCTATGTAGTAAGAGTCTCCACTCTAATCCACATCAGAATGCTATATCCTGAATTTGCAGGAAGATGCACTTCTGTGATCTAGTAGGCTGTTTCTGTTTCTAATTTCTGTAATCTAATACAGTAGAACAGACTATGGGGAGGCAGCCTTTTGTGGCTGCATCCCAAACAGATGTTATAAGATTCTGCCTCTACTGAAACCAACACCATCAGAAGCCTTGATAACGTAAAATAGAATGAAATTGTGGCAGTTTAGACATTTTTAGTATAATTTTTGTGTCCTGTACTGTTGCACTAAAGTATATGGGAATTAGATTTTATTATCTGCTTTCCTCTCCGGAAAGAAGTTAAAATTAGATTCTTCTCGTGAAACCATCTCAATGAGAGAAGATTTAAAGAAATATATTTGGGGGAAGGTTTGGAGCAAATGTTAAGAGTGTTACAAATAAAGGGAGCTTGACAATTGATATATAGGCTGAAATGTTGAGAACCTACTTCTAATGTAAGGATTAGTCTCAAAAGATAGATTTGTTAATTAGTGCTTCTCCACTGTTTAAATGGGCTCATTAAATCATCATCCTTTGAACATGACATAATTATTGCTCTCTTTCAAGGTGCCAAGTAAGCTTTTCCCCCACCTTTATTTGATTTTTATAAAATAGAGGCCTTTCTAGACTTGGTGATTGGGTCCCTTTGATGGATTCAGTCTATGATGTGTCACCTGTGGTATCCTGCATCATTGATCAGGTGCAATTGCCTTTTGTTGGAAAAAAGAATGAGGTGAATAAACAAGAACTGCCTGGAACTGGAAGGAAATAAGTCAGAAGCAGGTTGACAATCCTATCATATACATGGCAGTTGTTGAAGCCTGATGGGGATCTCAGGAGGATATTTGTTGAGCCCAGCAGCATGTAACTTGGAACTGATCACATGGGTCTGACTCTCCAGTGACTTACATCTTGGGTAGTCACTTATATCTGTGTGACGTGATGGCAGGCTGGTTGTAAAATGCTGCCCTTCTGATTTTACTCCCACTTCAAACAGACATTGACTATACAAGGTGCAAAGCAGAGGAGATTGAGGCCCATATGTATTAAAAATAAGAAACACTGCATTCAAGTAGCTGTAGAGCTGAGCCAGCAAACAGAACTGCAGTGCTATGATGTGGGGTTAGCAATCAGAAGCCAATAGTTTTAGTAACATTACACAGAATAGTGAACAAAGGAAACAGTAATGGAGATTAGCTACAATTAGAGAAGCTGCAAGTGTGGCTTCTGATGATGAACAAATATTTTATGCACATTTTAAAAACACAGTGTTTTGTATCAGAAACTCGATTTGGTAAGTACTTTATAGACTAGGAGGTATTTGACCAATCAGCTGACACATTGTGATGTTTCAGGGATCACCCAGAGCTCAGGGGTCCTATCACCACCTGCCCTGTAACTTTGGGTGCTTTAATGCTTATGCTTAAGTATAGATTGGATGAATGGACTATAAGGTGGATAGAAAGCTGGCTAGATTGTCAGGCTCAACAGGTAGTGATCAATGGCTCAATGTCTAGTTGGCAGCTGGTATCAAGTGGAATACCCCAGGGGTTGGTCCTGGGGCTGGTTTTGTTCAACATCTTTATTAATGATCTGGACGGTGGGGTGGATTGCACCCTCAGCAAGTTCGCGGATGGCGCAAAGATGGGGGGAGAGGTAAATATGCTGGAGGGTAGGGATAGGGTCCAGAGTGACCTAGACAAATTGGAGGATTTGGCCAAAAGAAATCTGATGAGGTTCATCAAGGATATGTGCGGAGTCCTGCACTTAGGAAGAAACAATTCCATGCACTGCTACAGGCTGGGGACCGACTGGCTAAGCAGCAGTTCTGCAGAAAAGGACCTGGGGATTACAGTGGACGAGAAGCTGGGTCTGAGTCAGCAGTGTGCCCTTGTTGCCAAGAAGGCTAACAGCATATTGGGCTGCATTAGTAGGAGCATTGCCAGCAGATGGAGGGAAGTGATTATTCCCCTCTGTTCAGCACTGGTGAGGCCACATCTGGAGTACTGCGTCCAGTTTTGGGGCCTCCACTACAGAAAGGATGTGGACAAACTGGAGAGAGTCCAGCAGAGGACAACGAAAATGATCAGGGTGCTGGGGTACATGATTTACGTGGAGAGGCCAAGGGAACTGGGCTTGTTTAGTCTGCAGAAGAGAAGAAGGCTGCTATCAAATCCCCCCTCACTCAACTCCCTGAAGGGGGGTTCCAAAGAAGATGAAGCTTGGCTGTTCTCAGTGGTGGCAGATGACAGACAAAGGAGCAATGATCTCAAGTTGCAGTGGGGGAGGTCTAAGTTGGATATTAGGAAACACTATTTCACTAGGAGGGTGGTGAATGGGTTCACTGGAATGGGTTACCTAGGGAGGTGGTGGAATCTTGATCCTTAGAGGTTTTTAAGGTTAGACTTGACAAAGCCCTGGCTGGGATGATTTAATTGGTGTTGGTCCTGCTTTGAGCAGGGGGTTGGAGTAGATGATCTCCTGAGGTCTCTTCCAACCCTAATCTTCTATGCTTCTATGAATGCTGTGCAGCTGTGTCTCAGAGCCCTGACACCAGTACCCAGCCCATAAGCATAAAGGTCTCCCCTTGGCTTCTGCCAGCCTAGTTACTCCTTGCAGATTGACACCAATGGCCCTTCCATTCCCGTGTCTCCTCAGAGCCGTCCTTCTCAAGTTCTTAACTACCAGGCATTCTGACTTTCCCCTCTGGTTTGTCACCCTTGAAGGCATGAAATCTGCCCCCGAGTTATCAGTTCACTTTGGGGGACATACTCTGGGGGATAGAGTTTGCACACCAGAGACCTGTTTAGGGTAAATAGAAATAAAGTTTATTTAATGGAATATTCACAGCATCAAGGATGAAATAGTAAGGAAAAGCAAATACATACAATTTACACAGAAAATCATTGTAAAGAGGCAACTTCAGGCTTTACACTTCTATGTTAATAAATTCCTTTTTGTAATATAAGCTACCTATTGCTTCTGAATGGTTTTCCAGCATACCCGCTGTCATAGAGGGAATCCAGCGTTTCACATGCAGCTTCCTGCTTAAAAGCTACCTTAGTTTCTGGATGAAGACTTTAGTTTCAAGCTTCCTTTAAAAGGGCTTTTTAAATTTTTTTGACTCATGATTACAAAATTCTGGCTAGGATGTCTCAATGTTGTTAGTCACTGTAATGGTACAGAATTGGGTCCTTGGTTGCCTAACTTTTGTTGCACGTGTTAACCTTGACCTTTTAATCTCACTTTCCCTCTCTGCAAGTTGGGAAAATTTCCTACCTCCATAGAAATGCTGTGAGGATTAATTGGTTAATGTCTGTAAAGCATTTTGAAAATACTAAGTTCTGTAAATGTGGTTTTGCTGCTGTTCCCTTTTTTCACAGTTTCTTTTATTAAGAAAACCAAGCAAACTCAGTGTAAAAACCTTATATTATTAGTTCATGAAAGAAAACATCTTTACACTGCTTAAAAGCTAGATGGAGAGGTTCCTTATTTGCAGCCTGTTATTCTTTCTTTATGTATCTTAACTGAATGAAGGTGTTACTTTGGAATGGCACAAGGTGTTTCCATTCCCTGTTCCCAGGGCTAAGTGTACTATTATGGTCTCAAAACCCTATCTGATGGTAGATGTCAAAGGCTCAGAGCCAGCTCTTCAGCCACGCTCTATACTTAGTCTTTGAGCTACTCAGCATGTTCAAAAAGATGGAAGCTGGCTTAAACAGTCAGCTGCAGAATCCTTGGCTGTATATCACGTGCTTCCAGGCTCTGCATCACCACTCTTGCCCATAATCCTAGTGCAGGAAGTATGCAGAAGGTATGCGGAGGAGTGGCCAGAGGTGTTCTGGCTACCCTAGGCTGACAGAGTGGCACCCAGAAGCTTGTTTCCATCTGATGTAAACTAGAGCAGCCCTGAGACTGTTCAAACATATGTTGTGGCCAAACTATCCTACAGAAGTTTCCCAGGGTCAGGGGAGTAAAAAGGTGTCATACCTCCAACTTTGTTTTCCTCCTAAGGTCTGTCCTGAATGTAGCTGGGTTGAACCCAGCAATTTGGCCCTAAGAGTGATCTAGCATGGATTGACGGTGCTCACCACCCCAGAGGAACGCTCTAGATTTGGCCTCATGTCTCTCACATTACAGGAGAGTTTAATCTAGAAAACATCAGTCACTCAAAACCAGACTCCTCCGCCTTCAGTTTTTCAATGTATAATGTACAAATTTGCTTTTAGATGTTACTGATTAATCAAAATGTATCTGGCTGAGGAACAAAACAAGCTATTTCCCTGAGATAACCAGAAAACAGTTTGTCCTTACTGTTATAGTAAGCAACTGTCATTCTACCATCAGTATCTATCAGAACTGATTTATTTGTTTTCATTTTTTGACTCAAATGTTGTCTTTGAATATATGCAGATCAATAGAATCTTGCACCTCCTTTTCATACAAGAATGGAATGTGGCCAGAAGACTAAGGTGGATATCTCCCTTTTAAAGAAATCTCATAATTTTCAGTTCAATATTGACATTGTACAGATAGACCATTATCTGTTCCTAATGCTTTTTCTCCAGTCACTGTCTTTTAAAGCAATACATTGTCAAGTAATTCGTGAAATATAGAAATAACTTGTGTTTTAAATTTGTGGGAAAATATTTTTAGGAAACAAAGCTTCATATCATACAAATCAGTTGTCAGTGATTTAGCTGTACTTCAGCTTCTAAACACTGCAATTTATAATGCAGTTTTCTTTAAAAAACCAACCAACCAACCAACCAACCACCTTAGTATCACTATTCAGTATAAAACAAATAGTAAAACTACAAACTTGAACAAATCCAGTTTCTCTTTGCTTGGTCAAGAGACAGAAGCTCCAGTGAACTTCCTTTCATATGGTGAAATGAAAGCTGTCTTGTCTGGCACTGGCTCTTCGCAATCTTTAAAAAGAAAATCTCCATTCTCTGCTAAAATGTTTGTCTATATGCAAAAGCTTTTTAAAATGGGTTACTAAATTATACTAACAGTTTCAAAACCCAAGGAAAAGCTTCCAATTGTTCCTTTGATGTCAATGTTTTTATGCTTGAGGCTGGTTTTGACAAGGGGGTGTAACTGAACTGCTCATTCCATTTTTAGTTGGAGATCTTCTCTGATTTTCTACTTAAGGTTAGCAAAGCTGAATCCTTTGATAAGCTCTCCAGTAATTACGAGTCATTTTGCAACTTGCAGCACTTGTGCTCAGTTATTTTATAACAAATACAATTTAATGGTTTTTCTCCCTCTAACTCTCTCCCCTCTCCTGCTCCCCCTTTTTTTTATACAGTGCCTTTAAATCTTCTAGAATAGCTCTTTGGATTATATGAAAACAAAAAGATCGTGTTTGTGGGCTGAAAAGAACCCAAATGTAGCTGTAGGGGGGAAGTTAAAAATCCTTTCCCTAGATTCACAGTTCCTTTAATAAAATGGTAGTAAACACAAGAGGATTTATGCTTGAAAGACTGATTGCCATGAGTTTATTCAGGCTGTTGCCCTCCCCGCCACATCCCCACTTCATTAAATCATTTTTACCTCACCTCATGACAGAAAGACTGACTCTGTTGGCCAATGTGTTCCCTGCCCCCACCACATTTAGTGTATGTGTACAGCATATGTCCCTGATTCATGTGACTTGCATACAGATAGCATATTCATACAAATGTAATCTGCAGTCCATAGGTCAGTCAAGTTTGATGTGTTGACAGGGTGGGGTCTGCAGAACTAGCACAGTCAGCTGCTTCTTGCAGACAAAACCACTAACTTAGGAATCAGTTAAGATATATTTTATGATTATCCCATGTGCTAGTATGGACTGTGTTTTGTTTTTTTGTTTCCCCCCCCTGAATTTGCATGTCAGGTTAGCAGTGAGTGAAGGAAGTTTTCATGCTTGTCCACCTCAATAAAACAGCTACCATGGAACATTTAACTGAAACTGAAATTATTCTTAAAATGCTAGGGCCCTATGCTGTCCTCGCTATGCAGGCAGCAGGTCCATTAATAACTTGAGGGACAGCTTAACGTCCCAATACAGCCCATTATTTGAAAATCCTCTTTTTGTTTAACAGACTGAGCAGATAGATAGACTGAGCAGATAGTTTCAAGAATCCTTATACCTTTAATTCCTGGTGGAAATGGGAGCAACACCACTGATTCCAATGACCTGGGGCTGTACTTGGCCCATAATTACTTCAGGCTGTCACCAAGGAGATATCTGACTAAGCCTTAATTTATGATGGGCCCACTGGTTGATCTCATACTCATGCTGATGAGCTGTTGCTCACATTGGTATAGGATTACTCATATGCGTAATGGCTCAGCATGAGTGAGGGATCTGTAATCATGCTCGAAATATTTGGAAAATTAAAAGGACAGGCCCAAAACTGATTCCCTCAGTCAAAAAATTAAATTGAAAAAAAATCGTAGTGGGTTTCTAATTGTTCTGGGAGTGAGGAGCAAATCTCAACCTTCCAAAATGTGTATCCAGCAATATTAAAATCCTAGCAGTGCAACACAACAACAAACTGAGGATGCTGGACATGTTGCATTCGTAGATTGGTTTCAGCTCTCCCTGATGACTTAACTTTTGTGATCTTCCAGGTGATTATAATTGATAAGAGTTGTGTCCTGCTATTGCTTGTGAGGGCAGAAACATGGTCAGTTCTAATGCTGCTAATGCAAGGCCAATTTTTGAAAAATGCTCCAGAGGTAATCCTGGCAGTTACAGGCTGGTAAGCCTGACTTCAGTACCAGGCAGATTGGCTGAAACTGTAGTAAAGAACACAGACACATAGATGATATATTGCGGAAGAGTCAGTCAACATGTCTTTTGTAAAGGGAAATCATGCCTCACCACTCTACTGGAATTCTTTGAGGGGTCAACAAGCATGTGCCCAATAGTGACCCAGTGGATATAATGTGCTTGGACTTTCAGAAAGCCTTGACAAGATCCCACTGCAAAGACTCTTAAGCAAAGTAAGCTGTTATGGGATGGGAGGGAAGGTCCGCTCATGGATCAGTAACTGGTTAAAAGATAAGACACAAAGGATCAGAACAAATGGTCAGTTTTCAGAATGGAGAGAAGTAAATAGTGAGATCTCCCAAGGATCTATACAGGGACCTGTGCTGTTTAGCATATTCATAAATGATCTGGAAAAGGGGGTACACAGTAAGATGGCAAAATTTGCAGCTGATACTACATTATTCAAGATAGTTAAGTCCAAAGCAGACTGTGAAGAGTTGCAACAAGATCTCACAAAACTGGGTGACTGGGCAACAAAATGGCAGATGAAGTTCAATGTTAAGTGCAAAGTAATGCACATTGGAAAAAAAAATTCCAATTATACACACAAAATAATGTGTTCTGAATTAGCTGTTACCACTCAAGAAAGATCTTGGCATCATTGTGGATAGTTCTCTGTTTAATGTGCAGCGGCAGTCAAAAAAGCTAACAGAGTGTTAGGAACCATTAAGAAAGGAAAGGAGAGTACAGATAAGAACATTTAATGCCACTATATAAATCCATGGGACGCCCACACCTTGAATATTGCCCCATCTCAAAAAAGATATATGTTAGAACTGGAAAAGGTACAGAGAGAGGCAACAAAAATGATTAAGGATATGGAATAGCTTCCATATGAGGAGAAATTAAAAGGACTGGAATAGTTCAGAGTAGATAAGAGAAGACTGAGGGTGGATACGATAAAATACAACCATGCATGTTATGGAGAAAGTGAATAAAGAAATGTTATGTACCCCTTAATATAATACAAGAACCAGGGGTCACCCTATGAAATTAATAGGCAGCAGGTTTAAAACAAACATAAAGAAATCTTCACACAACACAGTCAATCTGTGGAATTCATTGCCATGGGATGTTGTGTAGGCCAAAAGTATAACTTACTTTGAAAAGGAATTAGAGAAGTTCATAGAGGATAGGTCCATCATTGGCTATTAGCCATGATGCAATCCAGTGCACAGGATGTCCCTAAACCTCTAACTGTCAGAAGCTGGGACTGGATGACAGGGCCATCAAAAGGTGAGAATTTTTTTATACCTTATTGGCCATCTCATTTAGCAAAGTGGAGAAGAGGAAAAAAATCAATAGGAAGCAAATTGAAAATAAATTGAAATTCACTTAGCAGTGTCTTAGACACCAGAATGATCATATTACTTTTGTTTGCCTCAATATATTTAATAGTATTTTCCTCTAGATTTCTGTATATGTCTGTCCTGTTCTTTACTCACACTGTCTCTGTGTGTGTGTGTGTGTCTGTCTCTCTCTCTCTCTCTCTCTCTCTCTGCTGGATCTGCACTACTTGGCAGGAAAAATATTAGCAGCTCAAATCAGGAAGACATTGAACAAATGAATTTTAGCCCTGCTTCCAAAGAAGTAATTGCTGAAACTTTTTAAAAAAGTCTACAGAAGTAGTAATCTTGCACCCTCTCACAGGTGTGAAGTACTGCTAAAGATCATATTGGCCAGGATGTAGTTGTTGTATCTGTCTGTCTCTGTCGTTCTTGGCTCTTTTGAGTACAGAGGGTAAGGTTGCCAGGTGTCTGGTTTTCAGTCGGAAAGTCCGGTTGAAAAGGGAACCTGGCAGTGTCCAGTCAGAGGTATTAATTGGACACTAAAAGTCTGGTTACTGCGGTTGTGTGAGGGGGCAGAAGTGGCAGCACCCGCAGCAGCACATATGCACTGGCTCAGGCAGCCCTTGAGGAGAACGGTTTGCAGGGCTGTGAGAGAGGACAGAGTGCAGGGGCTCACGGCGAGCACGGTAAGGGGCTCCAAGTGGGCATGGAACATTCCCTGGGAGGGAAGGAACATGAGATGCCCCACTAGCCAGCGCTTCCACTTCCTACACTCTCAGGCAGTTCCAGGTTGGGGAGGGCTCAAGCAGGCAGGGTTGAGGGCTGCTGGGCAGGCAACACAGAGAGAAGCGGGAGGCTGCCAGGCAGGAGGGCCACATCCTAGCTTTCCAGTGGGGCTGCCTGGCTGCTCCCATGTGGCTGCAGCGCTCTTCTGACCTGCACTTCCAGGCAGCCTGTTGGATCTAGGATTTACAAGTCCCTAGGGGCTGCTCACGCTGGAGTTGAGAGCAGGAGAACAGTGAACGACGGGGGAAAGAGGGGAGAGTAGCAAGCAGGGGCGGGGCCTGGGGGAAAGAGACGGAACA
Source organism: Gopherus flavomarginatus (assembly GCF_025201925.1). Classification (NCBI taxonomy): domain Eukaryota; kingdom Metazoa; phylum Chordata; order Testudines; family Testudinidae; genus Gopherus; species Gopherus flavomarginatus. Next base: position 101,559,448 of record NC_066619.1, on the reverse strand, counting down.
TGGGTGTGCCTGGGGGAAAGAGGCTGGGGCCTCAGGGGAAGAGATGGAGCAGGAGCAGGGCCTCAACGGGGAAGAGGCAGGGTAGTGGGATTCTGGTTTTCGGACATTAGAAAGTTGGCCATCCTAAGAGAAGGTAACATCCATGCCATCTATTGAGGTGTAGATACTATAAAGATGGACTTTGGGCAATCAAATTAGGAATACCTACCTAACTTTATCTACCTAATTCCTAGTCCTGTTTGTACCACCTACTCTGTAGTTCCTTGACTTTTTTTTTTTTCCTATTTGATTCGCAGCTTTTGCATTCCTTATTAGTTAAATAGCAACTTTCTATCGTCATTGATTGAATTAAACCTCCCTAAAGTGATCACAGTAAATCAGGTGGAGACTATTATTTTCATTGAAAATTATTTGGTTCCTGAGGCTTAAAATAAATGGTGAGTCAAGATAACCAATGATTGAATTAAGTGGGAAGGAAAGTCATTTTCGGGTCATTTGGCCATGATATGTTGTTGTTGGTAGCAGCAGCATGCCTTTCACTTCAGTGTTTCATACTCCAGTGCTTACTGCTTTCTTTTGAGCCCATCGACTTGATAAGCCTTGAGACTTTTTCCAGACACCTGTAGTAAAATCTACTAGCTGGAAATAAATGTGAACAAATAAAAATAAGACTACAATTCCTATGTCCCTAAGATCCTGGGGTGACACCCATGTGAGAAATCTGGCACTCCAGATGCCCCCAGCTGCTAGGAGGGGGAGGGGTTGGAATTTATTCATTCACTCGTTGTTACACCCACTGTATGCTAGGCTGGAATTTCTACTCCAATATTTTTTGGCATTCTACTGGAGGGATCTATTCTTTATATTAGCCTCTAACTGTTAGGTGACTGATAAATGTGAGGTTCCAGCCCAGTCAAGCTGTAGGTAGAGAAAAGGAGCCTTCTCTACCATCTCAAGCCTCCTGGTTTTTGCAAAAGGTGGATGAAGTGTGGGGAGGAGTGAACTCAGGTACTCTACCCTTCCTCCTGGTTGCTCCAAGGTGGGGGAGAATCTCTATTCTCTATCCCTCCCCTGGTTGCCATAGAGTAGGGGAAATGGGTCTCCACTACTTTCCTGGCCTCTGTACTCTTTCAGACACTCTTATTTTTGGAGTTTTCTTCTCCTTGCATAACTATAGTATCTATCTCTGCTGTTTTCCCAAGCACTGGCAGCAGCATAAAATTCACATGATTCTTCAGTTTCACTACTGCTTCTGGGGTTTGAAACAGCCACTATTAAACTGACTATAGAGTTGGAAATTTCTCTTTGCTACTGCTTGACAAACCTATGAACAGCTGCCACAGGCAGATGAGCTTTCTGGCTATTAACTCAGAAAGACAGTACTGATTCAGCTTGGGGCCAATTTGAAACCAAGTTGTTGGGAGAAGGCCTTTGAGAAGAAATGACTCTCAGGCCTTTTCTGCAGTAGGAAATTAGGTCAGTATAACTACATCACTCAGGGGTATGAAAAATCCACACTGCTCAGCGATGCAGTTAAATCAGCCTAACCTGCAGTGCGGACCTAACCTCCCATTGACCTAGCTACCACCTCTCAGTATGCATGCTATGTCGTATTTCATTGTGTATGCTCATTGAGTTCTTGGGTATTGCGTTGAGATTACCAACAAAGGTACTAAGGTAGGTTGGCTGGCTGGCTGGCTAAGCAGTAGTTCTACAGAAAAGGATCTGGGGATTACAGTGGACAAGAAGCTTGATATGAGTCAGCAGTGTGCCCTTGTTGCCAAGAAGGCCAACGGCATCTTGGGCAGTATTAGTAGGAGTGTTGCCAGCAGATCACGGGAAGTGATTATTCCCCTCTATTTGGCACTAGCGAAGCCACACCTGGAGTATTGCGTCCAGTTTTGGTCCCTCCACTACAGAAAGAATATGGACAAATTGGAGAATGCAGCAGAGAGCAACAAAAATGATTAGGAGGCTGAGGCACATGACTTACTTAGCTTACTTAGTCTGCAGAAGAGAAGAGTGATTTGATAGCAGCCTTCAACTACCTGAACGGTGGGGGGGTTCCGAAGAGGATGGAGCTTGGCTGTTCTCAGTGGTGGCAGATGACAGACAAAGGAGCAATGATCTCAAGTTGCAGTGGGGGAGATCTAAGCTGGATATTAGGAAACACTGCTGTGGTGAAGCACTGGAATGGGTTACCTAGGGAGGCGGTGGAATCTCAATCCTTAGAGATTTTTAAGGTCCGGCTTGACAAAGCCCTGGCTGAGATGATTTAGTTGGTGTTGGTCCTGCTTTGAGCAGGGGATTGAACTAGATGACCTCCTGAGGTCTTTTCCAACCCTAATATTTTATGATTCTATGTATGGCTACTTTGTACACAGAGGAGGGAGTCTTCCTGCAGCCTGTCAAGTAGCAAGGATAATTTGACCCTAGTTTGCTACAAAATGTGAATAAACATAGACAGGCTAGGGCTAAATTTAAAACATAGCTAACAGTGAACCACAGTGCACACATTTAATTTTAAATTTACAAAAACCTCCTGGCATCCCATATCTCCAAACCCCCAGTGTGAGGAGAGGGGAAATAGGTGAGGTTTGTGTATTCACTCTCAGAAGCAGCCAGCCTCCACTGATAGTTCCCTTTAATTGAGAGCCCACAGTCTTATATTTTTGGAATTCTTAATAATTGTGTGTAGGTAACAGGCTTCAAATGTAACATTTTTGTTGGAAAGAAAGGACAAGAGATTTACCCCCATCATATCATTTTGTGGTTCTTCCATACCCCTGGTAGCTAAAACTGTATGTCATTAAAGCATTGCATAAAATCATTAATCTGTCCTACTTGAGAAATAAGTGTTACGGAGAGACTAAATACAATTTATTTAACTAGTGCTGTCATCGTATAATTCCCCACTCTGAACCTTAGCGTCCAAAAGACGGGGTACCAGCATGAATTCCTCTAAGCTGAATTACCAGCTTAGTACTTGTAGCGCTGCCACCAACCAGGAATTCCAGTGCCTGGTACACTCTGGTCCCCCTAAAACCTTGCCCGGGGACCCCCAAGACCCAGTCCCTCTGGATCTTAACACAAGGAAAGTAAACCCTTTCCCTCACCGTGCCTTTCCCAGGCTTCCCCTCCCTGGGTTACCCTGGAAGATCACTGTGATTCAAACTCCTTGAAACTCAAAACAGAGAGGAAAATTCACCTTCCCCCCTCCTTATCTCTCCCCCTCCCAGACTCTCCCTGAGAGAGAAAGTAATCCTAACACAGAGAGAAAATTAACCTTTCTCTCCCCCTTCCCTCCTTTCTCCCCACTAGTTTCCTGGTGGATCCAGACCCAGTCCCCTGGGGTCTCACCAGAATAAAAAAACAATCAGGTTCTTAAACAAGAAAAGCTTTTAATTAAAGAAAGAAAAAACAGTAAAAATTATCTTTGTAAATTTAAGATGGAATATGTTACAGGGTCTTCAGCTATAGACACTGGGAATACCCTCCCAGTCTAAGTATTCAAGTACAAATTAAAATCCTTTCAGCAAAATACAAATTTGAACTCCTTCCAGCCAAATACACATTTGCAAATAAAGAAAACAAACATAAGCCTAACTCTCCTTATCTACCTAATACTTACTATTCTGAGCACATAAGAGCCTGTATCAGAGAGATTGGAGAGAAACCTGGTTGCACGTCTGATCACCTTCAGAACCCAGAGAGAACAACCACCAAAAACTAACAGCGCACACAAAAACTTCCCTCCCTCAAGATTTGAAAGTATCCTGTCCCCTGATTGGTCCTCTGGTCAGGTGACAGCCAGGCTCACTGATATAGTTAACACTTTACAGGCAAAAGAGATATGAAGTACTTCTGTTCTATTAACTCTTACTTATCTGTTTATGACAAGTGCAAATTTCCTTCCAGAGCCTGTTAGTCTGCCTGCTGAATTCAGAGTATAATCGTACTGAATCCAAAGGCAATGTTGCTAATCCTTCGTAATTGTGATATTAAAAAGCATCTAAAATACTATTGTACCAAATATATGGATTCTTCTTCATGTCAAGATGCGTTTACAGTTGCACTTAAAATTGAACTTTGCTTTCAGAGTGCTTAGAACAGATGTGCAGCATTACAATAATGGCTTTTTTAATCTCTGTGAAGATTTTGTGAGTACAAGGAGATTTTAGATTAGATTGTCTTCTAGAAGATTGTGGAATCCTATCTCACAGGAAGCCCCATCAGTTGTCAGGTTCTAAATGACTCTACCCAAACCACTGGAACACATAGTATAGGCAACAATTGTGCACATGTAGGGAGATGGACTAGAGAAATGCTTCTCAACCTTACCCTGACCCCAGTCCCACAATCCTTTGCAATTGCACATTTCTAATTTGATATATAAGAGGGGTAGGCAGCCTATGGCACACATGCCAAAGGCAGCATGCGAGCTGATTGTTGTGGCACTTGCACTGCCTAGGTCCTGGCCACCAGTCCGGGGGGCTCTGCATTTTAATTTAATTTAAATGAAGCTTCTTAAACATTTTGAAACCTTATTTACTTTACATATAACAATAGTTTAGTTATGTATTATAGACTTATAGAAAGAGACTTTCTAAAAAGGTTTAAATGTATTACTGGCAGATGAAACCTTAAATTAGAGTGACTAAGTGAAGACTCGGCACGCCACTGCTGAAAGATTGCTAACCCCTGGTATATAACAATAGTAAATGGAGCCAGATATTCTGCTGGATGCATATGTTATGTAGATATTTGTTTTAGATTTATAGTGCATACAAGATGGAGGCTGCAGTGTGGGATATTGCAACCTTGGTTCTCCCTGTAATGAGCACCACCATGCTTAGCTATGGAGATGAGACCACTTCTGCATACTGTGGAGCCAAGTGAACTGTGTCTGAGCAGAGGGGGCTTTGAGGTTTAGGCATCAGCTCCACAGCATTTTTAAACAGTCCGCCCCAGAGTTTCTTGCAATGAAGGGGCAGGGGAAGGGGCAGAGGAGGAAAGAGGAACTGCAATAGGGGCAGAGCAAAGCCTGTTGAAGGAAGGTTATTGTGACTTGTATTACAGCAGCATCCAATCCGAATTGGGGCCTGTGATATTCCACGGTTCCATCCAGACCAGTGGGGTACCTGGGGTATCTCACAATGCTTTGCTGCTATAGCTCCCAACCTAGGCTCCTCACAAATATCATACAGATTACACTTACATATAGGCACAGCCCTGGTCCAGCAGCCTGTCAGCAAACACCAACCACACTGCACTTGCTACTTGCAGGGTGACCCCAACACATTCCCAGTCTTCCCCCCAAAAATGAGTGTTCTGCACTGTCCAGCCCTCTCCTGGACAGTCCAAATATATTAGGTCCATTGCCACTTTGAAGGGATCAATACCTCACAGTTTGCTAGCCACACAGTTCACAACACTGTTTTAATTAAAGAATTAAACATGTTTATTTAACTACAGAGAGTTAAGTTTTAAGTGACTACAGTTATAAGGCCTTAAAGTCAGAAATGGTTACAAGAGAAATAAAGATAAGATGCTTCCTAGTGCTAAACTTAGCAAGCTAGACTTTGTTCAAGGCAAAATTCTTACCACATGTTTCCAGTAATATTGCTGACTAAACTCTCAGGCTAGGATCTGTTCCCAAAATCAAATAACTGTTTATTTAGTCTTCTTAGATGAAAAGGAGAGAGATGGATGGGGAGAGATAATGTGGAGTGTGTTTGCCTGTCACTTTTATAGTTCAGTTACCATTTTGAAATGTCATTGAGGGTTACCTCTAGTTAAAGTTCATTCAAACAATATAGAAGACAACATGCTGTCTGGTGGTGAAGGAGGATGCATGTTCTTTCTTCTCAGCTCTCTGCTAAAATGCACATTTTCCTTGTCTCCTGTCTTCCCCCTCTCTGAGAACCCTATTTACAACTTATACATAAATTGAGGTAAACACTAGGGATGTCAATTAATCGTAGTTAACTCAAACAATTAACTCAAAACAAACGATCTTGATTAAAAAAGTGAATCACAATGACTGTTTTAATCACACTGTTAATAATAGAATACCAATTGAAATGTATTATAAATATTTTTGGATGTTTTTCTACATTTTCAAATATATTGATTTCAATTATAACACAGAATACAAAGTACAGTGCTCACTTTACATTACTACTTTTGATTACAAATATTTGCATTGTAAAAAAAGATAAAAGAAATAGAATTTCTCAGTTCACTTCATACAAGTACTGTAGTGCAATCTCTTTATCATGAGAGTGCAACTTACAAATGTAGATTTTTATTTTGTTACATAACTGCACTCAAAAACAAAACAATGTAAAACTTTAGCGCCTACAAGTCCACTCACTCCTACTTCTTGGTCAGCCAATTGCTGAGACAAGTTTGTTTACATTTATGGGAGATAATGCTGCCTGCTTCTTATTTACAATGTCATCTTAAAGTGAGAACAGGAGTTCGCATGGCACTTTTGTAGCTGGCGTTGCAAAGGTATTTATGTGCCAGATATGCTAAACATTCGTATGCCCCTTCATGTTTCGTCCACTGTTCCAGAGGACATGCTTCCATGCTGATGACTCATTAAAAAAAACAAATGAATGAAATTTATGACTGAACTCCTTGTGGGGGAGACTTTTATATCTCCTGCTCTGTGGTATTACCAGCATTCTGCCAGATATTTTGTGTTATGACAGTCTCGGATGACGACCCAGCACACGTTCATTTTAAGCACACTTTCACTGCAGATTTGACAAAACGCAAAGAAGGTACCAATGTGAGATTTCTAAAGATAGCTACAGCACTCGACCCAAAGTTTAAGAATCTGAAGTGCCTTCCAAAATCTGAGCGGGATGAGATGTGGAACATGCCATCAGAAGTCTTGAAAGAGCAACACTGATGCAGAAACTATAGAACCCAAACCACCAAAAGAGAAGATCAGCCTTCTATTGGAGGCATCTGACTCAGATAATGAAAATGATCCTGTGGCAGTCTGCACTGCTTTGGATCGTTATTGAGCAAAGCCCGTGATCAGCAACTAGCACTGACATTGTCTCGAGTGCCTCGATGAAGCTCATGTTGTGTTGTTCATGCAGCGCACAGTCAACTTGTGGAACTCTTTACCTGAGGAGGTTGTGTAGGCTAGGACTATAACAGCGTTTAAAAGAGAACTGGATAAATTCATGGTGGTTAAGTCCCTAAATGGCTATTAGCCAGGATGGGTAAGGAATGGTGTCCCTAGTCTCTGTTTGTCAGAGGATGGAGATGGATGGCAGGCGAGAGATCACTTGATCATTGCCTGTTAGGTTCACTCCCTTTGGGGCACCTGGCATTGGCCACTGTCGGTACACAGATACTGGGCTAGATGGACCTTTGGTCTGACCCGATATGGCCATTCTTATGCTCTTATGCCTGCTGCTTCATCTGCCACTCAGTTCTGCCTTGGACTCGGGAAGCTAGAGAACTTCACCTTCACAAGTTTCTGATGGCGAAGGCTATGTGCCAACATGTGCAGTTAGATCTGGGACTAATGGATCTGTCTGAGCGGCACCTGTCACCACCCCACCGACTTCCTCCCAAGCACCGTGTCCACCAAATGATCTAGCTGCCACCCGATTCTGTTTGTTCAACAAGTTCATTCCTGTTCCAGATCGTCATGCTCCCCCTCATTATTCTGTTCCTCCAGCGGGGCCCCTCATTCGTGGTTCTCTATATAATAGATGCATATTTCCACATCAATATCCATCTGGCTCATTGGAAATTTCTCTGTTTTGCGGTGGAACACTGCCATTATCAGTTTCAGGTCTTCCCTTTGGTATTGCCACCACTCCCTGCATGTTCCGAAAAGTTCTTTGTCGCAGCCCTATGCGATGCCTTGGCCACTCTGTATTTCCCTACCTGAACAATTGGCTCCTCGTTGCATTGCACACCAAACTCCTTTCCACTATCCAGACCCTTCACAATTTCCTCACCAGCTTGGGTATCTTGTATCAATGAGGAAAAGTCAGTCCTCATACCTACCCAAGAGATCAGCTTTACTGGGGTGCGCCGCGACTTATCATAGGCCTCACTTTCCTCCCAACAGACCGCTTTGCCACCCTCACCTTTCTCATCACACAGCTTCGCCGCAATCCACGCACGCATATCTTCCAATGCCTTTTCCTCCTTGGTCATATGGTGGCTTGAACCTCTGTAATGTCCCATGTCTGCCTCCACATGTGCTGCCTTCAATTCTGGTTCCAGTTGATGTACAAACCCCAGATGTATCACTTGGACAAGCCGGTCCTGCTCCCTAATTTGTCCTGGCATCCTTCCCTTGATGGACTAATCCGTCCAATGTCTTGATCAGCACCCGGTTCACCCCTCCAGTTCCCCTTTCCACTCTCATCACACATGCCACCCTCACAGGGTGGACCACCTATCTGGATGGTTACATGCCCCAGGGCCTCTGGACACCACCAGTTTCAAGGATGCACATCAATGTCCTGGAACTCCGAGCTGACCACCTTGCCTGTCGGGCATTCCTCCCCCCTCATAAGATCGTGGCACATTCAGCTGCTATATGACAACATATTGGCAGTTGTGTATGTCAACAAGCAAGGCAGCACCATTTTGCGCTCTATCTGTGTGGAGGCCATCCATCACTGAAACTGCTGCATCCAGCACAAGGCCACGCTGCACGCCATGCACATTCTGAGCACCTGCTACTCCCTGGCGGACATGCTCAGCAGGTCCTTCCATGTGAATCATGAGTGGGAGCTCCATGATTCCACACTTCACTCCATCTTCCGGTGGGGCACCCCACACTGGGACCTCTTCAAGACCATGGAGAACCATAAATACTTCCTCTTCTGCTCCAGAGGGGCCCTAGGGATGGGCTCACGGGGTGAAACCCTGCTTTGGCCATGGATGACCAAAGTCCGCTATGCCTTTCTGCCGATTCCCCAGCACCTGAAAGTCCTCCATAATATGCAACAGGTTTGAGCATCAGTTATCCTGATAACCCCCTTTTGGCCTCATCAATATTGGTTCACTGACCACCTCCACCTCTCTGCTCTCCTCCAATCTGCCTTCCTACTCACCCAGATCTCCTTACCTCAGCACAGGAATGCCTGCAGCACCCCAACCCAGGCCTGCTCCACCCTACAGCTTGGTATTTGGATGAGGCTCACGTGTAGACAGAGCATGCTCTATCCTGTGCCTGACATCCTCAGCATAGCAGGAGGCAATCTACTACAGCCTGCTATTAAGGGAAACGGAAGCATTTCACTGCCTGAAAGCTCCACCATCATTACTCTCTAGACTCCATCTCTATTCCCATCCGTCTGGACTACTTTCTCCAACTTAAGATGTCTGGCCTCACCCACTCCTCCATATGGGTCCACCTGGTGGTGCTCATTGCTTTCCTCCCTGCTTCCATCTTTGCTTACCCAATCACTATTCACTTCCTTTGAGGCTTACTCGACACCTTTCCACTGGTATGGAAACCTGTCCCCTCTTGAGACCTGAATATTGGCCTTTCTGCCCTCACTAAACTGCCGTTTGAACACCTTGCAACCTGCTCCCTTGGCCACCTCTCCATGAAGGTGATCTTCTTGGTGGCTATCACCTCAGCGAGACACATTAGCGAGCTGGCAGCTATGATGGCTGAACCTCCCTATACCATCTTCCACAAAGACAGTCTTCCTGCGCCTGCACTCTAAGTTTCTTCCCAAGGTGGTCTCCCCATTCCAACCAAAGCATCCACCTACCAATATTCTACCCCAAACCACACACCTCCCCAGAGTGAAAACACTGCCTTCTCTTGATGTCTGCCTGGTGCTAGCCTTTTACCTCCAACGCACCCATGCCTTCTGTGCTTTGCCCAAGCTCTTTGTCACCATCGTGGAACATTGCAGGGGCCAAGCTCTTTCCTCGCAATGCATCTCTAAATGGATCTTCCATTGCATTGCAGACTGCTATGCTCTGTCTCATTCCTCTGCCCCCTGGAATCATGGCTGATTCCACACAGGCTGCCATATTGGCCTACCTTGTGGATGTACCTTGGCGGGACATTTGCAAGGCAGCCACTTGGACCTCTCTCCACACCTTTACTGCTCACTACGCCATCACCCTGGCAGCGGCAATGGTTGCAGCTGTTGGCCAAGCCATCCTGCAGACTGACTTCTTGCGAGTCCATGCACCTGCCTCCATGTAAAGGACCTTATAAAGATTATTATAAGCACTTGTATGGGAAAGTCAAGCCAGGAACCAGAAGAGAGTTTAATGGGAGCATCTGAGACATACAGGAATAGAGTTTTGTGCAGAAGTTGCAAAGAGGGAGAGAGTCCAGGGCCTAGTTTAGCTCCTCTGGTGTGAATTGGAGGGTGTCTTCTTAATTGAACCTGTCCTAAATTTTGCAAGTTATGAGGATTATCAGAACCATTTCACTTGGCCCTGATTATAATCTTGCTCATTTTAACAACTCTTCCTATATAAAAATCTAAATAATTGGTTCCAAAAGACGGTGTGATTATAGCATGCAAAGCTTCTGGTACTATGAACTGATTAAGTGCTTTTTTGCCCCAAAAAAAAGAGAGGTTTAGTAGTTATTTCTTTTTAATACAAAGTGACATTATTTCCAATATGATTTTCTGTAGCTTCCCAGTGAAAAATGTGTGTGCTTACTAAACTCATATGAAGAAACCTTAGCAATGTGAAAATTCTGATTAATCAAAATGCAGTTTTGACCCCTGATGTACTGGTTGGCTTTCTCATTCATCTCTTTGCTCATATGGTTCAGATTCTCTAAAATGCTTTGCTTAAATAGTGTTATAATGCATTATTGTTACAGTGATTATGACTTTGAGTGATTCTGTTTCTACTAAGCCCGCCAAATTATCTGCAGCTTTGGTAGTTTTTAACCTTTGAATAGCACAGCTTTGTTAAAAAAAAAAAAAAAAAAAAAAAAAAAAAAGAGATAATTAAAACAAATTAGGATAAAAACATCCATATACATGCTGTCTCTCATTAGTTCCTTAATGAAACAACATAAATCACATAGTACGAGAAGTAGTTCAATTAACACTTCACTGTTGTAATTTGAACCCAACTGTTAATGATACTGAAAATTATTTGAAGTTTTATGCAGAGTAGTACAGTTGTAAATGCTTACTCTGCCTGTACATATTCCTTTGCCTGAGTGTTGCATTGCACGTGGCACAAAATGTACTTTTAGAATCATGCTATAAAAATGCATACATATTACTGTGTGCTATTAAACAAGGGTATCTCCTCAATGTCTGTTCTCAGTATCCTATCGAAAACCAGGCACAAAATCTATTTCCCCATGTAGCCTTTTCAAATGGTTTTGATTTAATTATTTTGGAAGGATGATCAGGACTTTAGCATCCCCTCTCTCTACATAATTTAAACTGCTGTCTGTGATTTAAAATATGCCCTTTCAAATTCTTTAATGCTTACTTCAGATTTACCCATTAACTTGATGAAGCGCAAGACCTGTATTTTAACTGTGTTGAAGAAGCCACTCCTAAGTGGCATACGTTTCCAACCACGTAAGCATCATTAAATGTAACCAAAAGACCACACAGAAGAGAGACTTGATATACAATATGTTCTTTAACTGATAGTTTCAGACACTTGGTTGTGTATTTACTATTTATGAACTTTCTGAAAATGAGACCCCAATCAGGGATCAGCTTCTCATCTGGTATAAATCAGCTTTGATTTAAATGGAGCTATGCTGATTTACACTAGCTAAGGATCTGGCCTTATATACAGACATTATAGATTACTTCTACATTACATAAAATTTGTATTTTTGAAAATTTTTGTTTTGGTTCGAATTTTTTTTCTTGTTTCTATTGAGTGTTTTTTGTGGCATATGACAGTATAGTGTTTTTTCAGACAATAAGGGATACTAGTAATGTGTCAAGAGGGGTAGCCGTGTTAGTCTGGATCTGTAAACAGTGACAAAGAGTCCCGTGGCAGCTTATAGACTAACAGACATATTGGAGCATAAGCTTTCATGGGTGAATAGCCACTTTGTCAGACGCAGACGTGTGTAAATTGTGAGGTGCTCGTTATTCTGTTAAATCTGTGTATCAGTAATTGAAGTACCTCATTTAAGACAAACCTGAAAAAATGACTTTATCGCCGTTTGAACATGTTGTATTAGATTTTTTTCTTAGAAACGAAAGGAAATGGACATTTTAATAGTTCATAAAAGTCTCTCTTAATTGTTAGTTTCATTAATATTCTATACAATGATTTGGATGTTTCAGTTTTTCTTCCTGTGTTTTGACTGGCTGGGTAGGGGCATGATAATGCAGTTTGCTCTGAGCTGTTGTGGTGTGTATGGTGTTGAATCAAAGAGAGCCTCAACCACCCTTGCCCCATCTTCTCTCTTGTTATCATTGTTACTTTACAGACTGCATGGGTTCTCTGTTGTCCTCTTAGCAAAAGAGAGAAAGAGGCACCTAGTACTGTTGCAAGTCTTCTCTGGCAAGACTGTGACTGCCAGAGGCTTCCACTATTGATTATGCTGTCAGAGGCTAGTCTAACCCAGGGCCGAATTTAGTCCAATGGATGATAAATCTAAGTAACACAATTTTGCTTTTAACTCATGGGATTTCACATCAATTCACTCATTCAGAGAAGCTAACATACCAGTCACATTGAAAACTACAATAGCCACTCAGTCCTTAGGAAGCCAACAGTCGGCCCAGAAGGCTTCTTCAACCTCCCATTCCTAGGAAAAATATTGAAAAAGTAGAAACTACCAAGCTCTAGTAACATGTGACATCTGCTAACATCCTGGGTGCCTCATAGCACAGAGCTAGCCCTTGGTAGGTCAAAATGAGGAACTCTACATCGGTGGTTTTCAAACTTTTTTTCTGCGGACCCAGTTGAAGAAAATTGTTGATGCCTGCAACCCAATGGAGCTTGGGATGAGGGGTTTGGGGTGTGGGAGCGGCTCAGGGCTGGGCCAGAGGGGTTGGGGTGAGGGCTGTGGGGTGGAGTCGGGAATGAGGGATTCAGGAGGGGGTCAGGTCTCTAGGGTGGAGATGCAGGCTCTGGCGTGGGGTTGGGGATGAGGGATTTGAAGTGCAGGAGGGGCTCCAGGTTTATGGGGGTGTTCAGGACTGGGGCAGGGGGTTGGGGGGAAGGAGGAGATCAGGTCTCTGGGCTGGGGTTGTAGGGCTCTGGGGTAGGGCCAGGGATTAGGGGTTTGGGGTGCAGGAAGGGGTTCTGGGTCTGGAGGGCTCAGGGCTGGGGCAGGGATGGTGCGGGGCTGGGGCTCGGACTTACCTTTGGTAGCTCCCAGTCAGCGGTGCAGCCGGGGTGCAGAGGCAGGCTTCCTGCCCGTACTGGCACTGCGGACCGCGCTGCACCTGAACTGGCCAGCAGCAGGTCCAGTTCCTAGGCGGAGGCAGGCAAGCTGCTCTGTGTGCGGCTCCTGCCCACAAGCACCGCACACACACCCCCAGCTCCCTTTGGCCAGTTCTTGGCCAATGAGAGTGCAGAGCCAGTGCTCAGGGCGGCGGCAGCACGCGGAGCCCTGTGGCCCCCCGGCCTACAAGGCAGACCCGCTGCTCGCCACTTCTGGAAAGCAGCACAGTGTTGGAACAGGTAGGCACTAGCCTGCCGTAGCTGGGCAGCACCGCCAACAAGACTTTTAACGTCCCAGCTGGCAGTGCTGGCCAAAGCGACCCAGTGCCTGACATGCCACGACCAACACACTGAAAAACACTCCTCTACATGACATGGACAAAGGCAGGTCTTCACACTATTGCTACTGGATCTTTCTGCAATTGTTAACACAATAGACCACAAGATACGAGTGCTTTAGACCACTTCCTTTGCTAGTTTAAGATGCTGGTCCTGGTTTTCAAAGACAGCAATAGGTCAGAACTTGGCTACGTTACTACATGCATGTCACTGAACCTCCAAGATAGCTGTGCTCTTTGGGGACAATACAATACAGAGAACCTAGGACAAAACATGAGAGAGCAGTAGAAAGCATTCTTGGTTGATAGGATTTGCCTATGGAACAAGTTTCCAGAGGAAGTCTCACTAATCCGTGATCTGTTCTTCTTTAGGGTACATTGCAAGATCCATCCTTTTTATGAGTATTTTCCCCTCGTAACCAGAATGATGAGGTGGAAGGAAGGAGGATGGTGAAAATAGGGTATTGCAAGCGGAACTTCTTATAACAAGTGAGTTGAGATAATGAGAGACTTATTGAAGTCCGCTGGGGCCTCACTATGGAGCCACTACTAATTTAACTTGAAAGTACTTAGACCCTACAGTCATAGGTGCTATAGAATATCTTACTCTAGACAGATTTTAAAAGGAGACTAAAAATATGAGCCACCTAGTTTGTTTAAAAATAAATGATTATAAAATTGTGATGGATGCATTTCTATATTGCATTGCTCACACTCTTAGCAAGAGGAGACAGAAGAGCAGCTATTAATATATACTGTATAGTACTCTGCATAACCAATAACCTAATTCCATGTAAAAAATTAATCAGCAAGGAGAATTGCAGAAATCATAACAGCCATTGGTGTCCAGATATGATGTAAACCAGACCGTATAATATACTAGAGAGAAATTATTCCTTACACCCCAGAACTACATAATAGATGTATGCAGCATTGGAATCCTGCATTTCCTGTGAGTCAGTAAAAACTCTGCACTGCCAAAGTGTGAGCTCAATTTAAAGTTTTGTTTCTTATGCCCAGAGAAGAAGGTGGTTATTCCCAAATAAGTCTTTTTGGTGATAGTAGTGTGTCCAGGACCAGAAAAGTTAGCTAGCTTCCAAGCTGTATTAAAAGAACAAAGAACAGTTTACCAGCATGAAAGGAAATGAAGATTTACATGTTTGTCTCTTGAACTGAACTCCGAACTTGAACAAATAGTAAAGGAAGAGTGCTAGGAATTCAGCACTGCTGTAGTTAGTGGGGCTTTGATTTGTTTTCTTAGTTAATGGAGGGGAAGGGGTTATCAATCAACCTGAAAGCTCTCTTCTAAAAAGATGCCCAAGAAATGTTGAGTATTATTGGGAATTATTTATGTGAATTCCCCCACATATTTACAGGAGTTTTAGACTGCTTAATATGAACTGTAAAAGAGAGAGAAATGTGACCGCTAGTAGAAGACAAAATGGTCACAAGAACTTGTCCTTGGAGAAAACAGAATATAGCATTTAACAAGAACTGGTTTCTAATTAATAATATACCAATATATTACCAGTATTCAGTGCTGACCTAGGCACTAATGAGTTTTTTCCTGGCAGCTTTCACTTTTGATGGCTTGTCTCATAGCTTTGCATGCTTCAGAAGATTTCTGTCTGGCTCCAGTAGGCAGAAAGCTGTCTTGCTCCAGCAGCCTGTCATTGCATTAATATAGTTATATACATTTCCTTGGATATTTTTTCATGCACTGCTCTTGTTTTTATCAGCCCTGTATTCTGAATAATATTTTAAGAAATGTCTCTCCAGGCTAAATTTGGTATAGACAAAGGGTTCTCAACCTTTTTCTTTCTGACCACCTTCTCCTGGCCCCCACCAAAATGCTATAAAATCTCTGTGGCTCACCTGTGCCACAAGAACTGGAAAACTGGTTTTCTGTATATAAAAGCCAGGGTCAGCATTAGAGGATAGCCAACAGGGCAGTTTGCCTGGGGCCCCACACCACAGGGCCCCCCGTGAAGCTACATTGCTCAGGCTTCAGCTGCAGCCCTGGGGGGTTCAGCCCCATGTGCTGGGGCTTTGGCTTTCTGTCCTGGGCCCCAGCCCTACTTGGTGGCCCCCCTGAAACCTGCGTATGGCTCCGCAGGGGGCCCCAGACCCTTGGTTGAGAAACACTGGTATGAACAGCTACCATGTGAGCTCCTCTGAATGCACGATCATTAATTTCAATCTTGATCTACAGGCATGACTTTGCTGTGTAGAAGCATTGCGTATGTTGCGATTTATGGATTGGGGATTGTGGGGTATCGATTCTACTTGCAGCAGTTTCACATAGCATTGGGGGAAAGTACTTGAAAAGAAAGGGTTGTATTGAAAACTTTACAGTTCAGGAAAAAACCTAAAGATTTTTCATAATCCTCTTCCCCTCTAGACTATAAACTAAAACAATGTTTACTTTCTGGCTCATACCACTGTTGTAACTGAACACCAATTTGTTTGGCCCTTCCTGGTCTGGAAGATGTAGCTAACAAATATTTTAAGAAATGGTGTATGAAAGGACATGCAATGCTAGTTTCTTATGAAGCTTTGTATTTTATTTTCTATCAGAATTTTGATATTGTTCATGTTTAAAATGTAAGGAGACAGTGGTGCACAATACACTATTTCTGTCACGTATCCTGTGCATTGAAGCTTGGTCCTCTGCATTGGCTTATGTCAATTCTCTGTTGTTTTCACACTGCATATTACAATTTTCTCAAGTCATGTCTTCGCTTTTAGAGTCACTGCTACTGTATTAACTTTGAAGTGCTCTGCGTTGTCAATAAAAAAACCACTGTGTTTCATTCAAGGAAATGGTGCTTAGGGCAGGTTATTTCCCTGATGTGTGATTTTTGAAAATGAAAAGTTTCAAACTTGTACAGACCTGAACCAATAGAGCAGCACATTTCAGATTTGTGAAACAATGCACATTATTTAATATGAACACACGGGGTGAAAGCCACTTTGTAAGCTGTAGGGTGACTAACACTTAGTGATTAGACCTTAGTTAAAATTCCATTTCTATAACAGTAACAGAATGCTTGCACATGACAGAATTTCCAGGTGTCAGCTGTTTCCCCACCCCCAATTGTCCCTAGAACATAAAGGCTTTATAAGCAAGCAAACAAAAAAAAGTTGGGAAGCAGGAGACCTGGGATGAAATCCTGGTTCTACTGTAATCGCTGGGAATTTTGCCATTGACTTCAATGGGGCCAAGAGTTGACCCATCAGTTGTGTTTACCGACTCTGCTATGGGTTTGCTGTGTGGCCTTGGGCAAGTCATTTTATGTCACATTGCCCCAGTTTCTCCATCTATAAAATAGAGAGAATGCTTAATCACCTCTATCAAATGCTTAGAGATCAGCAGATGAAAAAGCAACCGTGAACGGGGTTGCTATGGTTTTATTATTAAAATTTGTTAACATTTAGGAGGCTCACCCTTCTACCTATGTACTTGGAAAGACAGTGCTGCAGTGCTGAGAAAAGGAAGGAAGAGTTCTGCAAAGTGAGTCCTATAAAAAGTGGAAACTAGGTCAAATTACATAGGATGAGTATAAAAAAATAACACAAGTATGTAGGGACAAAATTAGAAAGGCCAAGGCACAAAATGATATCAATCTAGCTAGAGACATAAAGCCTAACAAGAAAACATTCTACAAATATATTAGAAGCAAGAAGAAGACCAAGGGTTCAGTGAGGAGGGAAAACAATAAGAGAAAATGTGGAAATGGCAGAGGTGCTTAATGACCTCTTTGCTTTGGTTTTCACCAAGAAGGTTGGTGGCGACAGTGAATGCCAATAAAAATGAGGTAGGATCAGATGTTTTCAAGTCACCAGAGCCTGATGAAATGCATCCTAGGATACTCAAGGAGCTGACTGAGAAGATATCTGAACCATTAGTGATTATCTTTGAAAAGTCATGAAAGATTGGAGAGATTCCAGAAGACTGGAAAGGGGCAAATATAGTGCCAGTCTATCAAGAGGGAAATAAGGACAACCCATGGAATTACAGACCAGTCAGCTTAACTTCTGTACCTGGAAAGATAATGAAGCAAATAATTAAGCAATCAGTTTGCAAACATCTAGAAGATAATAAGGTGATAAGTAACAGCATGGATTTGTCAAGAACAGGTTGTGTCAAATCAACCTGACAGCTTTCTTTGACAGGGTACAAGCATTGTGGATTCGGGGGGAAGCAGTAGATGTGGTATATCTTGACTTTAGTAAAGCTTTGGTACTATCTCTCATGACCTTCTCATAAACAAACTAGGGAAATGCAACCTAATTGAGTGCATAACTGGTTGTAAAACTGTTCCCGGAGAGTAATCTGTGATTTACAATCATGTTGGAAGGTTATAAGAATGGGGTGCTACAGGGATTGGTTCTGGGTCCGGTTCTGTTCAATATCTTCGTCACTGATTTAGAAAATGGCATAGAGAGTACACTTACAAAGTTTGTGGATGATAACAAGCTGGGAGGGGTTGCAAGTGCTTTGGAGGATAGGATTAAAATTCAAAATGATCTGGACAAATTGGAGAAATGGTCTGAAGTAAATAGGATGAGATTCAATAAAGACAAATGCAAAGTTCTCCACTTACAAAGGAACCATCAATTGCACACATACAAAATGGGAAATGACTGCCTAGGAAGGAGTACTGCAGAAAGGGATCTGGGGATCATAGAGGATCACAACTAAATAGGAGTCAACAGTGGAACGCTGTTGCAAAAAAGCGAACATCATCCTGGAATGTAAGACATGAGAAGTAATTCTGCTCTACTCTACACTGATTAGGCCTCAGCTGGAGTATTGTGTCCATTTCTGGGCACTACATTCCAGGAAAGATGTGACAAATTGGAGAATGTTCAGAAAAGAGCAACAAAAATGATTAACGGGCTAGAAAACATGACCTGTGAGGGAAGATTGAAAAAAATGGGTTTGTTTAGTCTGAAACAGAGAAAACTGAGAGGGGACATAACAGTTTTCAAGTACATAAGTTTACAAGGGGGAGAGGGACATGGAATTGTTCTTCGTAACCTCTGAGGATAGGACAAGAAGCAATGGGCTTAAGCTGCAGCAAGGGCGGTTTAGGTTGGACATTAGGAAAAGTTTCCTAACTGTCAGAGTTGTTAAGCACTGGAATAAATTACCTAGGGAGATGGTGGAATCACCATCACTGGAGATTTTTAAGAGCAGGTTAGACAAACACCTGTCAGGGATGGTCTAGATAATACTTAGTCCTGCCATGAGTGCAGGGGACTGGAATAGATGACCTCTCGAGGTCCCATCCAGTCCTATGAGTCTATGAAAAATAATAAGCCAAAACAACTTGTGCTGAGATGCTACAGAATGTGCTGGCCAAAATACATTCTTCATTAAAATAATAATGCACCTTTTCTAGAGGGGTTATGCTTGAGAACTTGTTACAGTTTTGCCTGGTTATCTGAGAGAGAAATAAAATCACACACATTTAAGGACTAGTAAAAAGCTTCCAAGTAGCCTGAAACTTTACCTAAGTGTTTTGGCTGCACTTTTCCTAGGCATGTCACTGACCTTTTCATGGATATCTGAAGGTGAATAACTCAACACATATGACGACTTTTGGCCCAATGCTGGTCCCATTGAAGTCATAAGAAAAATTCTCATTAATTGAAATAGCTGAAGGATAAGGGCCTTTCTTATGATTATGAGGAGGCCAACCAAACATGTTGATTATTTTACAACTCCTAGCAAACTTCGTTTTGTTCATTTTGTCATGGTTGCTTGTAAAATTTCTCTTGAAATATCAACTCAAACAATACTTTTGTGGGTGCTATTTTTGCTCTTTTCCTTTTGGTTTGCACAGGTGGACTTAAGACATTACAGTTTGTTATTGAGGATCCTTACCCGCTAACTTTGTCCAGACAATTGTAGCAAGTAGCTTGATTATACAAATCCTTTTACAAGTTAGGAAATGCTACTGTATGGTAGAGAGTTACTGTTCAAAAACCAAGTTGTGTGGGAAAGTGAGTGTGGTCTTACAGTCAAGACATATCAGTCGGTGAGAACCAGGAGTCCTGGCTGCTCTTTCTATCTGTGACCTCAGGCAAGTCATTTAATCTTTTTGTGCCAAAGTGCCCATCTGTACAACTGGAATAATAATACTTTACTGCCTGACATGAATATTGAGTCTTAATGTTTGTAAAAGTACATCGAGCTCCTTGGATGAAAGGGGCTATTTAAAAGTAAAGAAAGTATTACATATTCTCTACAGTACTTTTCTGAAAATGACCCGGGGCCCTATCAGAACTGTTTCTTCTGGGGCCTCTGTTGTTTTGATAGCTACAGATTATTTTAAAAAGGTAAGTAGTTTTCTGAAACTGATTTTATTAGTAGTATAAAATACAATCTCTTTTAATGCTGTGTGGGATGGCTGTTTTCTTTTTAAAACTGTTCGACAGCCCATCAGCAGCTGTCTGTTAACAGTCTGGCAGGGCTAAGGCAGGCTCCCTGTCTGCCCTGGTCTTGCGCCACTCCCAGAAGCGGCCAGCATGCCTGGCAGCGGCTCTTGGAGGGAGGAGACGGGGTGTCTATGCACTACCCTCGCCTGCAGGCACCACCTCCGCAGCTCCCCTTGGCCGGGAACAGAGAATCGTGGCCAAGGGGAGCTGCAGGAGTGTTGCATGTGGATGGGAGTGTTGCCTGCGGTCGGGGGCAGTGTGCAGAGCCTCCTGTCCCTGCCCCCCTGAAGCCGCTGCCACACATGCTGGCTACAGTGCAGGCCCAGGGCAGGCAGGGAGCCTGTATGAGCCTCGCTGCACCACCACCCGGGAGTGGCGCCCTGGCCAGAACCCACACCCCAAACCACGCCTGCACCCCAACCCCCTGCCCCAGCCCTGAACCCCTCCTGCACCCAAACTCCCAGCCCTGAGCCCCCTCCTGCACCCCACACCCCCTCCCACACCCCAACCCCCTCCCAGAGTCTGCAACCCACACCCCCTCCTGCACTCCAACCTGCTGCCCTAGCCCTGAGTCCCCTTCCGGAGCCAGCACCCATACCCCCTCCTACATCCCGGTCTCCTGCCCCAGCCCTGAGCCCTCTCCTGCAACCAGACTCCCTCCCAGAACCCGCACCGTGAACCCCCTCCTGCACCCCAGCCCCCTGTCGCAACCTGGTGAAAGTGAGGGAGGGTGCAAGAGAGCAAGTGACGTATGGGTGGAGTGGGGCGGGGCCTCGGAGAAGGGAGCGGGGCAAGGGTTTCGGGTTTGTGTGACTACTGTTTCTGCATTTTCTTTAAGGTAGATCCTGAGTTGCACTTAAATTCAAAAAGTGATCTTGTGCTTAAAAAGGTTGGAGACCATTGCTTTACGTACATTAATTACAATTCAGTTGCGTGTTGTATAAACACTAAATGCTATTCTACAATAATTCTTATTGTTCATGATAAAGTATTTGCATTCAGATCTATTTATTAGATGTACCCTCATGATTACAGAAGCCATTCCACAGTAGCATTTTCTAAAAGTTATATGAAAGAAACGTGGATTATGCAACGTTAAGGTTACAATTTAAACAAAATTCAGGAAATAAGAAACATTAAGTTTCCCATAGTAACTAGCTCTATCCCCTTACTGTAAATTTATTTATACACTTAACAGTCCCACTAGTAACTTTATTTTTTATGGCTTTTGGGAAGGCGACCTGTCTATTACAGTATTTTCTGCAGAACATCGAGCACATTTGTGGATGTTGTAAATTAAATAACAAAAGTTTGAAGAGTGAGTTGCTATTAATATGGGAACTGAAACATTTGTCTTTTTTGATTCCTATTCAAATTTGTAACCTTATGTTTGTATTAATGAGGGCTTTGGCATTTAATTTTCTGAAGTTCAAGGGAAAAAATATGCAGAAAGATGACTGAGAGGGAAAGAAAAGGAAAAAGGTACACCTCTACCCCAATATAACACTGTCCTTGGGAGCCAAAAAATCTTACCGCGTTATATCGAACTTTCTTTGATCCACCGGAGTGCACAGCCCCGCCCCTCCAGAGCACTGTTACCCTGTTATATCCGAATTCGTGTTATATCGGGGTAGAGGTGTAGAAGGAAACTTCGTCTCATTCATTCATTCTCCCTCTTCCCACTGCCTAGTCCTCAGCTATATTATATTATAAATTATATTATATTATTTTAGCTGTAACTTTTCTTTGTCAGCCTAACTCAGACAGTATAGTTCTGGGTTAGTTACAGTGTAGCTCAGAGTCTACTGCAGCCATCAATATGCTGCAGTGCAGCTCATGTTTAAAAAGGAAGTGCAACCTGTGAAGACTACAGGTCCCACCATGCAATCTTCCATCTTGATTCAAGGGGACCCCTTTAGTCTCTCATTGGGTTTTATTTCCACGCGGATGAGGGACAGCCACAATCTGCTCTATTTAATGCAAGTTACATGTGCGCCCCCCCCCCCCCCATGTTCATGACAAGTTGCCACTATGACACTTGGATGAGTAATTTGGGTTTCCCCAATGTACTTGTTTAGCTAGTTCCTTGTTCTAACAACTTTATTTAATCATCATCTCAGTGAGGGAAAAAACAGCATTCGTCTGGTGAAAGCCATTTCTAGAAAGTGAAAGACTTGCAAGTATCGTCCATCATTAAGTTGCCTGGGTTGTGACCTAAATCGCTGCTGAGCACATCACTTGCACTTCAACATTTTTCAATTTTCTTCATCTTGTAGGCCCTGAAAATAGAATTTTCCATCTTTAGCTTCTGAGAGAGAGATTTATACAGCTGATATTACAGTATCTTCTTGTCATCCAGGATCGAAAATCCACATAAGTATAATCACAGCAGTGGGCTGTATTTCATGGATGGTTTGAACGAATACGCAAAATTTTCTCTCTTCCATCCTGTCACTGAGAAAAGATGGGGGGAAAACAAGTCTCTGAAAATCAGCATTTGATTAAATATTCCACCGAAATAATGTTCTAGGAACTTGAAAGAGTTTAAAGCAGGTTTTCTCTTCGACTTAAATGACACACCCTTCTTTTTTCAATACAGTTTCTCATTCTATTAAATCACAAGACAACACTACTCTCTGGATGAAATTTTTAAAGAAGTTATTTCCTCTTCTATCTCTTCCTCCTTGTTGCCATCATGTTTTTCATGGGACATGGAACAGGAGAATACGCTGAATAGCAGCACATATATATATGTTACTGAAAGTTGATTTGTTTTTAATTAAGGCTTCTGAGTTTTACAATATACTTGAAAAATGGTCATAGGGCATTTTTCAACAAATGAAGCCTGTAACCAGGCAACACGGCCTTCTGCGCCACTTACTCAGTTCTCGGCTGTACTTCCTGTTTGGCTCTGGTGAGCAGAGCCAAAAAAGAGGAGGAAAACAAAACACCCAGGTCTTTACAAGACTCTTGTAGAGTTTATCTGGCATATTAAGGGAGTTCACACTCTGCATTTTCCTATTCCCAGTCCTGACTCCCATAATCTTATACCTTTCTGCCAGCATCCTGCAGACTACAGGAGTTATCCCAGCCTAAGCTGCAGTAGAGAGGAGACCAGATTTCCTCAGCTATTTGGGTGTAAAGGCAAACCCCTTTTCTTCCAAAAGCAGCTTTACTTCTATAGGGTGGAGGGAATCTGTTGGGGTTAAATCTCAATTTGTTGGGTTTGTGGCACAAGGAGCATGGGTCTCAGAACACAAGGCAGCTTCGTTGAAACTGTCAACCAAATTGATGAGAAGGGGTTGAATGGGTCTAAAGATTCTTACCTGGTTGATATCTTTTCTGGGTCTCAGACTCTGCACAGATGGCAGTCAGGTTCATGGGAACACTCTGTGGACACTGTCTCAGTATTGCCAAGCATTCAGAAAAGCTTATAAATCATAAGATTTTAAAAAAAATAATACATTTGGAGTTCTTTTGATTTGCCTTCTGCTCAAGCTTTTGTGGATCACATTTTCAACCATTTCTCCACAACCATGACGACTAGAGGCTTACATTTTTAAATGAAAGATGATTGTCATCATCACATGGTTCCAGGAGCTGGGGTTTTAAGAATACTAAATATAGTGAGGCTCATAATGAAATTGAAAGAGATGGCTACACTAGTGTATCCCCCTCATTGTCATTCCTCTGAGCCCGGTTGCCAGGCTTTTGGCCTCTGTGGAGACAGAGCCAGGCTTTGCAGATCTGCTAAGTCCATAAATTCTGACGACTACTCCTTACTTCCCATGCTTCTTTTAATGACACAGAAATCTAGAAAAAAATAAGTTTCTAGTACTTTTTTCCTTTCCAGGAAAACCCGAAAATGGAACTGGTCCAAGCTGATCACCCATATTGAAAGCTTGCCTGGTAGTGGCCTGTTCCCAGGAGAACTTATGATTTTAGAATAGGGTTGCCAGGCATCTGGTTTTCAACTAGAACGAATTATTATGTGCCTGCTCCCAAGGAGAAATTATGACTTTAGAACAGGGTTACCGGGCATCCGATTTTTGACCGGAACACCTGGTCGCAAAGGGACGCTGATGACTTTGATCAGCACTGCTGACCGGGTTGCTAAAAGTCAGGTCAGCAGTACAGCTGGGCTAAGGCAGGCTCCCTGCCTGCCCTGGTTCTGCACAGCTCCCAGAAGTAGCCGGCATGTCTGGCTCCTAGGCACTGGGGTGGCCACGGGGAGTTGCATGCTGCCCCCACCCCAAATGCCAGCTCTGCAGCTCCCATTGGCTGGGAACCATGACCAATGGGAGCTGTGGGCATGGTGCCTGCAGGCGTGGGCAGCGCACAGAGCCCCCTGACCCCTCCACCTAGGAGCTGGCAGGACATGCTGGCCGCTTCTAGAAGCCACCTGAGGTAAGCGCCGCCCAGAGTCTGCACCCAGAACCCCCTCCCACACCATCATCCTCTACCCTGGGTCAGAACCCCATCCTGCACCCCAACCCTGCATCCTCGGCCCCACCTCAGAGCCCATCTCCCCAGCTGGAGCCCTCACCTCCTCCCGCACCCTAAACCCTTTCCCCAGCTCAGTGAAAGTGATTGAGGTTGGGAGAGAGTGAGCAATGGAGGGAGGGGAGAGAGGGAGGAGACTCAGAGAAAGGGCAAGACAGGGAAGAGTGCTTGTTTAGTTTTGTGTGGTTAGAAAGTTGGCAACCCTGCTTTAGAACAGTATGTAGCCTCTGTGGCTGCATAGCCCAGCAGACTCAGACAACGTCTGCAGAGCTGCAGTCACAGAAATGTAGTGGGACAGAGTCTTGTCCAAAGAGCTCTGTTTTTCACACACTTTTTTTTCTCTGTCATATTTAGGCCATGTGTTGACTCAGGGAGCAGAGACTGGCTTTTTGCATCTGTCGCGGGGTAGGTTCACTGTGCCACAGGGTGTCGGGTCGTGTGATCCAAAAGAAGGGAAAAGGCTGTACCAAAGCCAGTTAGTTCTTATGCGGATGACCTTTACAATAAAGCTGCCCTTCCACTCAGAGCAGCGTGGTCCAATGACGGGAGTCCATAAAGTGGCCCTTTCAGCCAGGGCAGCATGGCCTAATGCCCAGAGTCAGCATACTGCCCTTCCACTTGGGGCAGGGTGGCCTGATGGCCAGAGTCAGTAGAGTAACCCACCTATGTGGGATTGCATGGCTTGTTGGCCCGCTGAGGGAGTGGGGCACCACTCGGGGGGGGGGTGGCACCCAGGGTAAGGGGACTCAGGCTCGCCCCTGCTCCTCCGAGTCCCAACCCAGGGCCCTGGTGGTGATGGGGGTACTCACCACTGAGTCAGCGGGGATCTTCCCGAAATGGGCTGTCAAGGTTTTTTCCCCACTTTGAACTTTAGAGTTCAAGAAGTGGGGACCTGCATGATCGCTTTTAAGCTTAATTACTAGCTTAAATCTGATACGCTGCCACCAGCCAGAAGTTTGTGTCTGGCACACTTTCTGTTCCCCCAAAACCTTCCCTGGGGCATCCAAGACCCAAACCCCTGGGGTCTTAAAACAAGGCGAAATTAACCATCCCCCTCCTTTTCCCCCCAGACTCTCCCCTCCCTGGGTTACCTTGAGAGGCTTACACAGATCCAAACTCCTTGGATCTTAAAACAAAGAGGAATTAACCATCCTCCATCCTTTCCCCCCACCAGTCCCTGGTGAGTTCAGACTCAATCTCTTGGATTTTAAAACAAGGAAAAATCAATCAGGTTCTTAAAAGGAAAGCTTTTAATTAAAGAAAGAAAAGGTAAAAATTATCTCTGTAAAATCAGGATGGAAAATGCTTTACAGGGTAATCAGATTCATATAGACTAGAGGGACCCCCCACCAGCCTTAGATTCAAAGTTACAGCAAACAGAGGTAAAAATCCGTCAAGCAAAAACGCCATTTACAAGTTGAGGAAACAAACATAAGACTAATCCGCCTTGCCTGGCTATTACTTACTGTTTTGAAACATGAAAGACTGTTTCAGAAAGATTGGGAGAGCCTGGGTGTGCATCTGGTCCCTCTTAGCCCCAAGAGCGAGCAACGAACCAAACAAAAAGCACAAACAAAGACTTCCCTCCACCAAGATTTGAAAGTATCTTGTCCCCCCATTGGTCCTCTGGTCAGGTGTCAGCCAGGTTTACTGAGCTTCTTAACCCTTTTCAGGTAAAAGAGACATTAAACCCTTAACTATCTGTTTATGACACATGCTGACTAGTTCTCTGGTTCACTCACTGATGAAAAGTTTAAGTCCCATGGTCTGCTTCTTACTCTTTCCCCCTTGTTGAAGCTCCCCAATTCCTCTGGGTCTCTGAGGCCCTCAAATGGCTGGGCTCCCACCAGTGCGGTCCCTTCTCGGGGCTTGTCAGGCGGCCTGGAGTCTATCTGGAACTCTGTGAGCCATAGTGCCGCAGTTGGGGCCTCTAGCAACTCCCTGGAGAGGTCTCACAGCCTGCGTCCTTCCCCTCCAGCAGGTGGCAGCTGTCAAATATTTGGGCAATGTTATAGACCAGGGGTCTGCAACCTATGGCATGCGTGCCAAAGATGGCACGCAAGCTGATTTTTAATGACACGATACTGCCTGCTGGAGTCCTGGCAGGCAGCAGCATGTCATTAAAAATCCTGCCCAGCCTGGCCCGCTCTTCTCTGCCCTCCGCTCCCCCGAGGGGCAGGGGGAAAGGGGCAGAGGGCAGAAGCTTGGTCCTGCCGGCTCCCCTGCCTCTTCCCGTAGTGTGCTGGGTTCCTGCTCCTCCTTCGCCTCTCCGTTCCTCCCTACCTGCTAGCCGATCAGCTGATGGCCTTTGTGAGGGAGGGGATTGGGAAGGAGCAGAGTCAGCATGCTTGCTGCTCCTGACGGAGGCACAGAAGAAGCGGGGGCAGGGCCTTGAGGAAGGGGGGTTGGAATAGGGGCATATCCCCTCCAGCCCCCTGCCCTAACCCCCCCTCACACACACCCAGCCCTATGCCCTGAGCTCCACATCCCCGCATCCCCCCACCCCAGGCTTATACCCTGAGCCCTGTGCCTGGCACACCCCCCAGGCCCCTGGCCTGAACTCTGTACCCCCCCTTACACACCCAACCCTCTGCTTGACTCCTTTACCCCCCACCCCATGACCCCAGCCCTGACTCTGGTACCCCCACACATACCCAGTGCCCCCCAACCCTGACACCTGCTCCCCCCTCATATGCCCCCAGCCCTCTGCTCTGACCCTTGCACCCCTCCACATACCCAGCCCCCTCACACCCCATGCACCCCCCACATCCTGACTCTTGCACCCCCACATCCCCACCCCGAGCACCAAATGGGAGCTTCTGCACCCCATCCCCACATTTCCACCTGCACCCCTCACATCAAATGGGAACTTCCCAGGTAAGTGCCCCGCACCCAAACCACCTGCTCCAACCCTGAGCCCCCTCCCTCATTCTAGCTCCTGACCAGACTCTTTACGCCCAGCCGTGTGCTCAGTGCACTCTCACCCTCAGCTCAGTGCAGAGAGAGGAAGAGAATGGGTCAGAACCAGGGAGAAGGTAGGTACCCACTGTATGTGGCCAGGACCGGGACCCCAGACCAGCAGCGGGCTGAGCGGATCTGACAGCCGGGATCCGGCAGCAGATGGAACCCCTGAGCGGCAGTGGGCTGAGCCGCTCAGCTCACTGCCGGTCTGGAGTCCCGGCCGCAGGCCCCGCTCAGCCCGCTGCTGGCCTAAGTGAACAGAACCCCAGACCAGCAGCGGGCTGTGCAGGCCGGTGGTGTAAGATCAACATTTTAATTTAATTTTAAATGAAGCTTCTTAAACATTTTGAAAACCTTTTTTATTTTACAATACAGCAATAGTTTAGTTATATAATATATAGACTTAGAGAGAGAGACCTTCTAAAAAACATTAAAATGTATTATTGGCACGCGAAACCTTAAATTAAAGTGAATAAATGAAGACTCAGCACACCACTTCTGAAAAGTTGCCGATCCCTGTTATAGACAGTGCTAGAGAATGCTTGAAAGATGCGTGTATAGCAGAGCTATAGAACTGGGCTTATATCAACTGAGTTGTATGGAAGTGAAACATGGGCGCTAAGGAAGACTGAAAAACACTAGATTGATGGTTTTGATTCTTGTCATCTCTGTCAACTGCTCCATATCAAATGGCAGGACAAAATCAGAAATGAGAATATTCTAAGCTGACCCCAGCAACCACTTCTATCAGCACTGTTTCAGTTTCAGCAACTTTCTTGGTCGGAACATATTATAAGAGTGGAAGACCAATGAATTCTGAATTGCATGTATCTGGAATGCAGCTACATCACTTGCACTCAACTCCCATTGTTGTCCAGTTGTGTGATGAGATTGCCAGGGACAGTATACTCAGTTTCTGTCTATCAGACCACTTTAAGCACATTGCGATAGATCAATCTGGGTGGCGCATTATTTGCAAGGAGATAATGTCCCTTTGGGATTTGCCATGATGATGATGAGTAATAAATTCTCCTGCCAGCTGGACAATAATGGGAGTTGTGTGCACTCAGTACCTCACAAGAAGTGTTCAGCATCTTTATGTTAAGGTGTAGCATAACATTTGCTCATATTTTGGTTGTGGAGTCTGATACTTCATTATTATTATCATTATTATTATTTATTATTAATATGCTTTTGCGTGCTACATCAGCTGTTAATGGGTTAGTGTGGCTCATTAATGGTCCACTCTATCCAATTAGCATTACTCTCTTATGGTGTATCTGGTAATTAAACCTATGATTTAACAATATATATTAATTATAGCTTTGAAGTACTACCATGGAGTATTAAAGGTCATTGTGGGTAATTCAGCTAAGTGTAAGAAAAAAAAACTGAACAAAGAGGTTGAGTTTTGTCCTCATCCTCTATCTCCAACCTTCCCTTTTCTGGGCTTTAAATAATTTACTCCCACTAATAAGAAGGATTTACAACAGTTTCGAACTATAGAAATAACATGACCTAAATCTGTGACCTTGAGCATGAAAAGGTCTGGTTTTGTGATGTATTTGAGCATATTTACTTTTTTCAATGTGTCTGCAATGAATCGCTCTTCTGAGAGTTTTAACATTCTCTAACCCACTCTTTCCCAGAATTCTTAGAAGTCTCTGTGTTTCAAAGAAAACATGCAAACAGGTAGGAGTTAGTTTAAACAATCTGGGCCCTATCATTGGCCCCATTCCTTCTCTTTTTGCATTGCTTCCATTGCACAAAGCAGACTTAGAGCCTGTTGAACTAGCCCATTCACATCTTTCTCAGTGTAGAGGAATCTTCAAATGGCACAGAGTCTTCCTAGCAGCTTTTATGTTATCCCCTCCCAGCCCAGGCACAGAGGCCATAGCTAGGGAAAAGTAGGGGTGTCCAAGATATCTGTCCACCCAAGCAATCCCCAACTGGAACGGCCCTTTGGGTTGTTGGCAGTCAATGTACATTAGAGCAGTCCTAATACATAAATAGGCAGTAAAATAAAAAATTACAAGTTCAATAGTTTCCCATGGGAATCTTTAAATTAACTTCACTGGGCAATGGGTCAGGTCCACTGTACTTTCCACTCTTTTTCAAGATAATCCTTTCCTCTTTCTTCTCCTCCAGGTAAATTATATTGTCAGTTAAGAGCCTCCCTTTTGAATTGTGAAGACTATATTTTTTTTAAATAATTGGGTTAAAGAGAAAAATAGAGAAGTGGTACATCTTTTCTCCAAGGGTTAGAATTTAAGAGTGTAAAGTATAATCCCAGTTCAGATGGTTGGATTTTTATTAATTGTTTTCTCTCTCCAGCAGTATTTAAAAACAAATTTGATAGCTATTGCAAATTTATTTGAGTTTGGTAAAGACAAAAACAAACAACTTCCTTTCCCACCCAGCAAAAAAATATGAGCTAAATTCTGAGCTGACTTCTGCCGAAGCAGACTCCATTGACTTCAGGAGGTTTTATGGGGACATACATCAGTGTTGAATTTCACGTAGGAATTTCAGTAAGAATCTGATCACTGCTATGACCCAGCAAACCTCCAGGATAATTGCTCAGGAGGATTAATTGATCCAGTGTAGAATCCTTGCTTTTCTAGTAATGAGAATTTAGAGTTTTCCCAGAGGGACAGTGATCCAACTGTCCTTTCATTTTCCACCCCTCTTATTCCCTTACCTGAAAGCCTCCTCAATGTTTAATTTAATTTCAAGGCCAAAAAAACCCATTTCTCCTTTTAGTCACCTAGGTGTAACACCCACTAAAAACTGCAGCAGAATATAAACAATTTAAATGTTTTAAAAACACATTTTTCCCACTTTGTGATCATAGGGCATTCTGAGACCATTCAGTAGTATGTCTCTGACCCCTCACTAAAACCTTGTAGAAGAAACTCCTTTTAAACTCTGGCAGATAGATAACCCTTCCTAAATCAACATTATGTAACCTAATTAGACCAACACATTTAAATATCAAATAAATTAGTAAACAGAATGAATGTTTTTCTCTCCTCTTTGAAATGTGGTCTGTGTTAGGTTAAGCCGTGAGTAACAGTCAGCTTCACACACATCATGCTATACAGACAGTAGTATTTTCAAATTGTTGTTTATGCAGGACTCTCTTCCCCCTCCCTCTAGCTGATAATGAAAGATGGCTCCATGTTTCATGAGACTAGCAGTTACATCAGGCACCAAGGGAAAAATCCAGCAGCCCTTCTTCAGTCCTTACTTAAACAAAACTCCCACTGCCTCCAGTGATTTGGCCCAGGAGAAAGTAATCAGCCATTTAACAGGTTGTGTCTACAGTGTATAAGATGCCATATTAGTTTGATCTCGTGTCAAATGTAGCATTCTTCCTTCTTTTTCAGCTCCTTCAACAAAGTTTAAAATAATCCATTATCAGCAGCATAACTGTATCCAGCATTGGGCTGAAGGGAATTCTGTCAGGCTGCTGTATTTAACACCTTGGGCCAAAATCATGCCTAATATGACTCCACTCAGGACAAAGTTACATCTGGGCTAAATATAACTCCTTCTTTCAGACATGGCAATTCTCTAGTGTGGACATAGGCTGAGACAACAAAGATTTTGGACAATGCCAGGAATAACTGGGTGAGAAAATTCTTAGTGATAGGATAAAGTCTAGTTTTACATGCCCAGATTCAGATTGTAGCTAATTTTCGGACACTCCTTTCCACGGAATGATGTAATAGTTTCAAAATGCAGTCTCTCTGAGTGGGAAAGACACAAACACAACAATTTACATTTGGTGCAGTATTTGCAGAGCAAAACTCCCACTGGGATGATCACATTTTTTTGAAAGGATCCTCCCAAGCCTCATACTTACTTCTCAAAATTTTACTTTTGAGCTTCTTCCTTTCTCTTGGCCATTCTTTAGTCAGCAGAGGACACTCTCTTTCTTTGAAACACAGCAAAGCAAAGCTTAAAACCACAAAGAAGTGAAACAATGATTACTGTGTCTGGCAAACAAAAAAAAATACTACAGTACTTATCTGGGCTCTGCCATGCCACAGCTTATGAAAGATATGAAACTTAAAATTCTGCCTAGTGCAGGAATCAGATTAAATATATACCGTTTAGGAGAGGAAGTGGTGTACTGATGTCCTAATGATTTTCGTCATCAATTGTCAATTTCTTTTCCTGTCCCTGGTACGTTTTCACTTAACTTCACTGTCTAAGGCGTGGAAGACCCTGAAAGCATTGCATTTCCTGTGTAGGCAACGGTGGCAACTGGGAATGGCCGGTGTGTCTGTGAACTGCCTGGATCCACTGCAGTAACCTGTGGTTTTTGGGAAGGGTGTGTGGTGTTTGCTGTTCCAGCGTTTTGTACCGAGGCCCTTACAGACATCCCTGTGCAAGATATAGCCACCCAGACTTTGCACGGGCATACAGAATTTGGGCCCAGCTGTATACGTGCACAAACATACAGATCAGCCTGTCTAATGCTGTGATTGTATTAACACATAGGCTGTTAAGGCAGTGAAATCTTGTTGATAATGATAGTTGCTAATTATATTCTCACTGAATAGCTTTCAGCTTAATGAAGACTTGGGTATATTTGTTCAGATGCAAACAGAAATGCATAAAATTCAACTACATGGAAGGGATGACTAATAACATCTCAGAGAAGTAGTAATTGTTAATAGTTATTTATATTGCTTGAAGTTTACACAGTATTTTACAGGCCTAGACTAAAACATGCTCCCTGCCTCAAATGTCTTAGTCTCTAAGGCACTGGAGAAGGGTTATTTAAAAACTGCAGTGATTTTGCCAAATTTCTTGTGGCACAACTGCAGAAAGATCATTATTCAGTTGCTGATCATTTTTCACTCCTTAGTACTTTCCTCCATACCAGTTTGCTCTCTGGGCAAATGCAGATGCAAGATTCTACTTTTGGTATAAAGTGGTTTGAAGAGTTTTTACCCTGATCCCATTATATTGTCCCACTGCTACTACAGTTTACTCTTGGCTTTTTATGGGGACAAGTACAGTCCCTATCATCTAGAGTCTCAATTATACCTAATACCCACTGTGTTTAGCTAGGGGACACAGGGGAATCAAGTGTGTCTACCTTACCCCGGGCTCCTTATATGCTGCCCCTAGCCCCCTAGGCTTAGTTTGATTTCTATATTGGGGGGGGGGCGGTGGCTGCTCCAGTCAGGTCAGTGGGGCTTGGGGGGGTGGGGGAAACTTCACACATTCCCAAGGACTGCCGTTTGGGCATGGGTGGGGGGAGAACACTTCCCTCAAACCTATACCCATGCCTAGTCCTGGTAAAGGTTAAAGCAGTCTTGAGACTTTTTAGGGTATCCTAGCTGAATATAGCCAGAGCTTATTGGTATTCCAGCCTCACCCTCCTCTCTATTTTCATGCCCTATTCAAAAGCCTTCAGAAGGAGGGTTCCGTATGAGTATGATACACTGGATTTATTTACATAACCTGGGAACTCCATTGGAGTGACCTGCTGGCTTAATGCCCTTTTGGACTGTTGGAGCAGTGCAAAAGGGCCTGTCCTGTATTTCTTATTTGTCCTGTGAGTATCCACTGTTTAGCAAACTTGAGTAAAAAAATATGTGTATACTTGTGCCTGTCTATCAGAAATGTGTATATTCTTATAAAAGAATATCTATTGGAGAAAGCAGGACTGAAAAATGATTCTTTAAAAGAGCCCCAATAACGTATGTTTTATAACCACATGATTGAGTGTGTATGTATGTGGCGTGTGTTTATGTTGCCCCACTTATCTTTCATACTTGCACAGTAATCTTTGATTATTAAGGCTATGATTTAGTCATGCATATTTTTAGTAAAAGTCATGGACAGGTCACGGGCAAAAACCAAAATTCATGGCCTGTGACCTGTCCATGACTTATACTAAAAATACCTGAGATTAAATCTTGGGGGAGAACGTCGGGGGTTGCTGCTAGGGGGAATACCTGGGGCCAGCAGCACAAGCTGCCAGGGGCCAACAAACCACGGCTGCTCCAGCCAGCTGGCCAGGGACCACTGCCCGGGGCTGTGGCTGCTCCAGCCACCCCGGGACCACTGCCTGGGGCCGCCGGAGCAGCAGTGCGTGTGGCTATCCCCAGGGCCGCTCCAGCAGCAGCTGGTGTGGCTGTCCCAGAGGCCACCTGAGCAGCTGGCACTGGAGTCAGCCACACTGGCCCCTACAGAATTCACAGAGGTCGTGGAAAGTCATGGAATCCGTGACTTCTGTGATCTTCGTGACAGACACAGAGCCCTTCTGATTATTAGTGTTAGATTTCCTCATAGACTCATAGGTCTGAAGGGACCAATATGATCATCTAGTCTGACCTCCTGCACAAGGCAGGCCACAGAACCCTACCCATCCACTTTTATACAAGCCCTAATCCAGGACTGAGTTATTGAAATCCTCAAAACTGGTTTGAAGACCTCAAACTGCAGAGAATCCACCAGCAAGCGACCCATGCCCCACGCTGCAGAGGAAGGCGAAAATCCTCCAGGGCCCCTGCCAATCCGCCCTGGAGGAAAATTCCTTCCCGACCCCAAATATGGCGATCAGCTAAACCCTGAGCATGTGGGGAAGACTCACCAGCCAGTACCCAAGAAGGAATTCTCTGCAGTAACTCAGTTCCCATCCCATCCAACATCTCCCCGCAGACCATTGAGCAGACTTATCTGGTGATAATCCAAGATCAATTGCCCAAATTAAACTATCCTATCATAACATCCCCTCCATATACTTATCCAGCTTAGTCTTGAAGCCAGATAAGTCTTTTGCCCCCACTACTTCCCTCGGAAGGCTGTTCCAAAACTTCACTCCCTTAATGGTTAGAAACCTTCGTCTAATTTCAAGTCTAAACTTCCTAATATCCAGTTTGTACCCATTCATCCTCGTGCCTACATTAGAACTAAACTTAAATAATTCCTCTCCCTCCCTAACGTTAACCCCCCTGATATATTTATATAGAGCAAGCATATCCCCCCGCAGCCTTCTTTTGGCCAGGCTAAACAAGCCAAGCTCTTTGAGTCTCCTTTCATAAGGCAGGTTTTTCCATTCCTCGGATCATCCTAGTAGCCCATCTCTGGACCTGTTCCAGTTTGAATTCATCCTTCTTGAACATGGGACACCAGAACTGCACACAATATTCCAGAAGGGGTCTCACCAGCGTCTTATATAACGGTACTAACACCTCCTTATCCCTGCTGGAAATACCTCGCCTAATGCATCCTAAAATCGCATTTGCTTTTTTAACAGCCGTATCACATTGGCGGCTCATAGTCATCCTGCTATCAACCAATACCCCAAGGTCCTTCTCCTCCTCCGTCGCTTCCAACTGATGCGTCCCCAACGTATATCTAAAATTCTTATTATTAATCCCTAAGTGCATGACCTTGCACTTTTCACTATTGTATTTCATCCTGTTACTCTTACTCCAGTTTACAAGGTGGTCCAGATCTTCCTGAAGAGTATCCCTGTCCTTCTCCGTGTTAGCAACACCCCCCAACTTTGTGTCATCCGCAAACTTTATTAGCACATTCCCGCTCTTTGTGCCAAGGTCAGTAATAAAAAGGTTAAATAAGATCGGTCCCAAAACCGATCCTTGAGGGACTCCACTAGTAACCTCCTTCCCGCCTGACAGTTCACCCTTCAATACGACCCGCTGGAGTCTCCCCTTTAACCAGTTCCTTATCCACCTTACAACTTTCATATTCATCCCCATCTTTTCCAATTTAACTAACAGTTCCCCATGCGGAACCGTGTCAAACGCCTTACTGAAATCGAGGTAAATTAGGTCTACTGCATTT
This sequence comes from Gopherus flavomarginatus, assembly GCF_025201925.1. NCBI lineage: Eukaryota > Metazoa > Chordata > Testudines > Testudinidae > Gopherus > Gopherus flavomarginatus. The sequence goes on along the minus strand of NC_066619.1, from coordinate 101,523,953 downwards.
CCTTTGTCTAAATAATCTGTCACCTTCTCAAAGAAGGAGATCAGATTGGTTTGGCACGATCTACCTTTAGTAAATCCATGTTGCAATTCGTCCCAATTACCATTGACCTCTATGTCCTTGACTACTTTCTCCCTTAAAATTTTTTCCAAGACCTTACATACTACAGACGTCAAGCTAACAGGCCTATAATTACCCAGATCACTTTTATTCCCTTTCTTAAAAATAGGGACTACGTTAGCAATCCTCCAGTCGTACGGCACAACCCCCGAGTTTATCGATTGCTTAAAAATTCTCGCTAACGGGCTCGCAATTTCACGCGCCAGTTCCATTAATATCCTCGGATGGAGATTGTCCGGGCCCTCCGATTTTGTCCCATCAAGCTGTTCAAGTTTGGCCTCTACTTCAGTCGCGGTAATATCCACCTCCATATCCACATTCCCGTTTATCATCCCTCCATCATTGCTAAACTCCTCACTAGTCTTATTAAAAACTGAGGCAAAGTACTTATTTAGATATTGGGCCATGCCTAGGTTGTCCTTAACCTCCATTCCATCCTCAGTGTATAGCGGCCCCACTTCTTCTTTCTTTGTTTTCTTCTTATTTATGTGGCTGTAGAACCTTTTACTATTGGTTTTGATTCCCTTAGCAAGGTCCAGTTCAATGCGGCTTTTAGCCTTCCTCACTTTATCCCTACATGTTCTGACCTCACCAAGGTAGCTTCCCTTGCTAATCCCGCCTTTCTTCCACTCCCTGTAAACTTTCTGCTTTCTCCTAATCCCCTCTATGAGTTGCTTGCTCATCCAGCTTGGCCTACAACTCCTGCCCATGGTTTCCCTGTATTTTAGCTGCCCATGTAAATATAAGTTGATCTAAAAACAAAATGTTTCTGTGTCAGCTTCTACCACTGCAGATGTGTGTTATCTTCGAAATTGAGTGAAAGAGGTTGTATCCCTTGGATTTGCATCTGAGACTTGCTGAGGAGGGCTTTATGAGGTTGTAGATTTTCTAACTAGTGAACATGTTGTTTACATCATTTTAGTTTACACAAGTGTGTAAATAGTCAATACTGTACATAGGTTTTTTCTATCTAAATACATCTAAAACAAGCTGAACTTAAAATATATATCAATACAGGTGACTTCAAATCTTATTAAAATATGTACAATCTATTTGGCCCACACAAGGTTGTACATAGGTTCATGTGGCCCTCCTGTGTAGTAAGGTTGGGCACCACTGGTTTAAATTAGAAATATTTGAACCCAAAAATCATGGAATCACTTTTCTTCCCCTCTTCTGCCCACTCCCCCCTCTCCCCCCCAAAAAAAACCCACCACCAAACCCTTACAAGGAAGGGCAAATATGGGGATTTGGGACTTGGATCCTAACTGAATGGTTTGTTGGCACACAGCACTGAGAGTTCACTGAATTAGAATATAATAGTTTGATGAACAAATAATGTCATAAAGGTACTGTGCTGTGCTGTGCTTTGGCACCGGCCAGTTACCTATAAGCGCGCATGCACGCACACACAAATACACACACACGCATGCACAGAGAGAGAGAGTCTTGATCCCAAAACTGTGCTTTTTCTACTTTTGCTGCCTGAAACCAGTTTTTTATTTTGGGAAGAAAAAATACACTGTAAGTGAGTTTTATGAGACAGACTAAAACCTGCCCTGTCAGTGGAACAGGATCAGATCTAATCTGTTAAAATTACATAAATACTGTGCAATGAATTCTGTAATCAAATAAAATGACCTAAGAAACGGTCCAACAAGATTAGAATGGGATTTTGCATAAATGTCTTTTTGGTTCCTAGCAAAAGTAAATGAGTTAGGGGAGAAAGAAGAACCACACATTTAAAAAAAAAAATGTATTATCTTGAGTAGTTGCAGAGCAAACTGCCCAGGCTACCAGCAAGACAGAAATAATGAGCTGGAGGTTAATCACTGGTGTAACTGGAAAGGATGCAATATTTGGCTGTTCCATAAAGAGACTATCTGAAAGTCGTAAGTTTAATTTGTCCAACCCTGCCCTCTCCAAGTGTTGCTCAGAATGTAAAGTAGCCTCTATCACAGAGAACCTCAACTGCAGAGTAAGTGAGAGATTTTTAGAGCACCTGCCAGAAAAATACTCAATAACTACACAATTTCATGTCCAGTGTGTGAAAGTTTCAGCTCTGGTGTTACATTTATTGCAAATAGGAGATATGAAAAGCCTAATTTATAACCCACTACAGAGGTAACATATCACAGGCTTAGTTCAGATATTAAGTGTGGTATTTTTACGGTTAGAATTAAAGACAGCCTGACAGATCTTTGCAATTGCACCCCTCTGGATGGTGTGTGGACAATGGTGTCATCTATCACCTATGCTTTCCTATCCGCGAACGTATTTAAAGGTTCATGTAGCACTGTGTAGAAACCAAAGCCATAATGCTGTGAAAGATCTAACCTCCTAAAAATGTTAACTAAAAGAGAATAGCCTGAAGTCCTTGTTATCCACTGAGGAGAAGATTTTAGTGTCAAAAATAAGAAACCTTAAAAAAAAAAAAAAAGAATTGTAAGATAACATACCAGCAGTCAGATTGCCAATTCAGAAACCTGTGCTACAACATACAGTCTGAAAGGCCAGCAATTTCTTCTGGGATAAAAGACTAGGGAGTACAAGAAAGTAAAACAGCAGGTTGAACCTTGGAAGTTTCCTATTGTGGTCTCCATGAATGGTTATAGAGAAAATTTAGATTATATTTCTTATTTCAACAAATACTGATTTATAATTGTAAACAGGGAGGACAATCCAAGAGAGAAAGGATTACAAAATTTTGATTCAAGGTCAAGATGGCTACTGTATCTCCTTGTGTCCATTTTTCCCATTCATTCCCTCCTGATTGCCCCCCAAAAGGCAAGCTTTTTTTTTTTTCTAGTATAGGCAAACTCCATACTTAAGTGTAAAATTTAACTGTGTGATTTTAAAACTCAGTAACTGGATGCAGCCTATTAAATTCAAGGATTACTACAATAGTCCAATCTGATTTATTTTATTTTACACCTGTAACTGCTATCCATTATGAGGGCTCTATAATAGGTGTGTCTGCAGGCTTCAGGGAATGAGTGAGCAAGGCTGAGAAAAGCCAGAAGTAACAGGAAAAAGATCGAGGTCTTCTGCTTTACCCCCTTACAAAGTATATCACTGGGGAGCTCAGCTGGCTTGGTTGGCAGACTGCAGTTTCCCTCACAACCCAGTCTAGGCATCACCTCAGCCCTCCTTCCCTGGCAGGAAAGGAACCAGGAAGATGGGAATAGCCAGCTCCAGGGAAAGCAGCTCCCACTCCCATATGTAACTGCTTTATCCTATTCCCAATCTCAAGCAACACCTAGAAGTGTCAGGTTATGAACAAAATCATCCATCAAGCAATGCAAATCATTACACATCCTATTTCTAGCTTCAGAATATCAAGAACAAAGAGAGCAGGGCTATGTCTGAAAGATCTGGATACGTTCTTAAAGGACGCTTATCTCCACAATCCCATTTTACCACCCGACAGACAATTCCATATTGCATATGGATGGCAGCTTTCTTTCCCCTCCAAACTTTGATTATTACCATTTGATTTGACAGATGCTCCCAGAGTCTCCTCCAGATCCAGAGTAGACTTTAAAGAAGACAGATATTCACTGTTATCTCTTCACAGACATTTTTTCTGCTTAGGGCTCTGTACAGAGAGAAAACTGAAATGCACCCACTGAATGATACAATTTCTGGAGTATCTTGGTTTCTTGATAAACACAGATATATGGTGTCAGGGAGGTCTGTCAGAGGCCACACGCTGCCAACAATCAGGAATTCCAGGGCCTGATATCCTCTGGCCCCCCGAAACCCTTCCCTGGGGACCCCCAAGACCCAGATTCCTTGAGTCTCAAAACAAAGGGGAATAAACAATTTCCCTTCCCCCTCCTTTCTTTCTCCCAGCTCTTTTCCGTCCTGGGTACACTAGGAGACCACCGTGATTCAATTCCTTGAATCCCCACCCGAAAGGAATGTTCCCTTCCCCCTCCCTTCTTCCCCAGAGAGAGATACAGAGATAAACGCAGAGAGCAGGTTTTTCTTCCCTCCTCCCTTTCCTTTCTCCCACCAATTCCCTGCTGAGTGCAGACTCCTTTCCCTGGAGTCTTATAAAAAATAACCAAAAATCAATTAAATTAAAAAAAAAAAGAGGAAAACTTTAATATAGAAGGAAAAAACATAAAAACTGTCTCTGTAATCAAGATGGTAAATATACAGGGTTTTTATAGCTTATAGACAATAAAAAGAAGCTTTCTCCAGCAGAAACACAATTTAAGCTACTTCCAGCAAGTACACATCTGCAAATAAAGAAAAACAAGTTAAAAAACTATGACCGCCTTTGTACTTACTTACTATTCTGAGTAAATAAAAAAGTGTAGCAGGGAGATTGGCAGAAACCTGGTTGCACCTCCAGTCCCATCCAGGACCCAGAGAGAACAACACACAAACCCAAAACCCCCAAACAAAGGCTTCCCTCCACTCAGATTTGAAAGTATCTTGTTTCCTGATTGGTCCTCTGGTCAGATGTTTGGGTCCCTGTTTGTTAACCCTTTACAGGTAAAAGAGACATTAACCCTTAACTGTCTGTTTATGACAACACAGGTATATGGTGTCAGGGAAGTCCGTCAGAGGCCTGGGATGAAGATGAATATCAAGTACATCTTTTCATCTCAGAAGAATTTTAAGAGATTTGTCACAGAAACGAAAATCCAGATCTTATGGGAGCCTACTGGGAATGCTGATCTCATATACCTACTTCACTGATCCGGGATTCTTGTGGTATCTATCCACTACTTCTTGTTCTCCCCTCCACATCTCATCTGTGGACAGAGGTCAAGTTCCCATTGTGTATTCTCAGCAACACAAAAGAAGTGAGTGCTGAGAATCACACTGTTTTGAAGGGATCCACCCATTAGTGAGCTAAGGAGAATGATCCTTACGTCAGATGCCAGCTGGGGATAGTAGAGGTGGCAAAAGCAACAAAGATATATGCCTCTCTATCTGCGGTGGGGTTGTGGGTTGGAGAATGACCTCTTGAAAAGATGGCCAATATCTCTACCATATGCCTTCCCACATTTATCATTGCTTCCCAGGACCATACAAAACCTAAGAAAGAGTGAGTGGCAATGATACCGTTTTATGGCATTCCGTCTGACCAGACTATTCTCATGCCTGATTATCCTAGCTTTGAACTTTTCAATGTCTCTAACTCAGAGAGGAGGTCTGCTGTTGCAAAAAACCTCACAAGCTTCTATATGGGATCAGAAAGATTCAAAAATGGATACTTGAATGAAGTGACAGTCACTCACATGAACCCTAAACAGAATTAATAAACATAATGTATTCTATTGGCTAGTGCAAAGTCCATAGTTTAACTACCATGTAAACAAGTAAAACATAGCTATGAATTCCTCCAGGAGGGCGTTAGTGTGCGTGTGTAAGAATGTATAAGCAAAAAGTATAACGTTATCGTTCAAGGAAAGGAAGTTTTTGTCCAATCCCAACACTGATGCTTCCTTAGGGCAACAACCCTTATTGCAGCCCCATAAGGTCACAGAGCACAATTTTGGAACCTCATTGCATTCTTTACGGAACAGCCCAAATCCAGGATATTTCATCATATTTCTTATCCATTTAAGTAGGTCTTCCAATAGCTACTATCTCCAACCAGATGAATGTTGAAGTTGAGAGCTTTCTCAGATGAGAACCAGTATTGTACTTTTAATTCAGGTAATTAATCCATTAATTCCCCAAATAAATTCAAGAAATATTTTTCCTTCTGTTAAGCATTAATGTCCAGTCCTTTGGATTATCTCAGGACAGAGAAATAATTTATCCTGTACTGAGATCTGTTAGACAGCCACATGGCCTTCAATACATAAATTCCCCAAAATTTCTATATAATGTCAGCCAGTCTTTAGCCAATGCCATTTTTGGTCAGTAGTGTTTACCACTCAGGGAATGATAGAGAATATGTAATGTATTAAATATAAGTAATATACTAAAGATAAACTAAATATGAGTCAACAATGTAATACTATTGCAAAAAAAGCAAATATTCTGGGATATATTAGCAGGATTGTTGAAAGCAAGACATGAAAAGTAATTCTTCCACTCAACTCAGCTAGAGTACTATCTCTCATTCTGGGCATCACACTTCAGGAAAGATGTGGACAAACTTGAAAATTCCAGATGAGAGCAAGAAAAATGATTAAAGGTCTAGAAAACATGACATATAAGGAAAGATTTCAAAACATTGGGTATGTTCAGTCTGGAGAAGAGAAGACTGAGGAGGGACATGATAACAGTTTTCAAGTAAGTAAAAGGTTGTTATGAAGAGGAGAGTGATAAATTGTTCTCCTTATGCACAGAGGACAGGACAAGAAGTACTGGGCCTATATTGCAAAAAGGGAGAATTAGGGTAGACATGAGGAGAAACTTCGTAACTATCAAGGTTGTCAAGCACTAGAACAAATTACCTATGGAGGGTGTGGAATCCTTGTCAATGGTGGTTTTCAAGAACAGGTAGACAAACACTTGTGAAGATGGTCTGATAATACTTAGTCCTGCCTTAGCACCCAGGACTGGACTAGATAACCTACCCATGTCCATATTTAGTTGGTTCTGCCTGCCACCAAGAAGGAACTCTGCTATGAAAATCCCATTGTAACCCGTCTGTGAACTTTAGCACAATGAGAAGTGGAAAATAAGTAATAGGCTCCACAGATCTGACCTGCTGGATTATCCAGAATAGAAATGGAAATTGATATCCGAAGGTTTGGATTTGTTTTGTTAGGGGAAATTTCCCATGTTAGAGAAGAAATTGTTGTGCTTTTTTTGAAAATATAGTTAATAAAATATGTAACTTAGGAAAGCAGAATTGAATTATTCTGTCTGTGGAACTCAATGGAATTTTAAGGTGCAGGGCAATCCCCTGCTGCCAGTGACTGACAGGTTCAGTTCTGCTCCCAGGTGTCAAACAAACCAAAGTGCCCACTGTAATTGATCTGTAGGTCTGAATACTCCAAAAAGAACATGTTCAGGAAGCAGAGATACATTTTCTTAATCTGGCATTTTGTTTTTGGCCTGTCTTTGATTAAGACCAACTGGTTTTTTGCAGCCTCTGAAAGAGGGAGTGAGTGAGAGAGCACGAACAAATGCACATGTGTTTGTGGGTGTGTGCGCATGCGCTCACACGTAATTTATAAAGTATATAATTGTGTATATGTCTGTGTAGTATATGCCATTTCCACATTCTTGCAGTTTGAGAAATAGGCAGATCAGATACTATGCGTTTACAGTAATATGATATCAAATATTTATAGACTTTCTGAGATCGCCTGCTCAACATAAAAATGTTCTGTTATACTTGGAAGGAAGCAGATATAGCATCCTTAGCCTGCATGTCCTCCTGGGAAAGTATTTATGAAAAGATACAATCTTTCTTTGTTCCTTTTCTTATTTTGTTTTGGCACGCTGACTTCTTTTTTGCAGTGTGATTGCCAGAGGGGTATATTTGGAGAAGTTGCTTGAAGGCGTTGGTCATTTTTCAAATAATGGGAACCAAAAAAATAAAATGTATATCTCACTGTGGTGCATAAATTCCATATTGTTCTTGATGGATTTTTTCAGCAAATAAATCATGTATGAAAATAATGATACAGGTTTTTGCATTAAACCAAATACTCTGTCAAAAATAATTGTAATGTGCATGTTGATAAATTTATATTGCTTTTATTTGTTAGGCAACAGCTTAACAGAGATAGCCAGGCAACCTGGAGTTGGTTTATGGAAAATATGAAAGCTGGACAGTAAGTGACAAAACAATCAGACCCCTTTGTTGCCCTGTAGTGTGATTGCCAGTAGTAGTACTAGACTGTATGTGTTAGCTTTGGATTCCTAGAGCTATTGACTTTTAAACAGTATCTAAATTGCACTGTTATATTTGCATCTTCAGCTGGCCTCCCTCACCCCAAATAAACAAAGGAATCAATATATTCCATTTCATGTAGGAAATATCTAACATTCCATGAAGGAGAATGTGAACAGTTTTACTTTCTGTTAACTTGTGTGTGTTCATATTTAATTTTTACTGACTAAATTAAATTTCTGATATTTATTCACAAAGGATGAGCTAGTCATCACAAAAGAAGAAAATTTCTTTACTCTGCTCAACCCTGAATGACATCAGAAGAAACAGTTCAAAGTTCACCTTTGCAATAATGTGTGTGTGGAGGGTGGAATTGGGAGCCTTTGAAGAGATTGGCAAAATAATTGCAAAATGTGTTTGTCAGGGTGTTGATGATCTATTCTAATCTGAATCCTTAACATCCCTATCTCCCCCTTGTCCCCATCAACTTGGACTTATCTGTTCAGTAGGGTTCACTTAAGGGGGAATCTGCCAGAGATCCAGCAAGTGTTTGTCATGATGTTCCTTTGCTACATAACTGAAAGGGATTTATTTTTATGAAGGGCTATGTTAATAGAGCTGATAATATAACTATTAAAGTATATGCTACAAGTGTCTTTTCTGTATCTCTACTATTGTGATACAATCGCATATAAAAGCTGAAGTGATGATTGCAGGTATATGTCAGTGAAATTAGTGCATGTTGTCTTTCAAGGATGTTTTAAAGAAAAAAAGTAGCTCCAAACTATCTCATGGACTTTGTCTCCTTTTCTGCTTCTCATCATCTTTCACTGGCTTTTTATTTTTCTCTCCACATTATATCAACACTCCTTAGCATAAGAGGTTTGTCTTCTCCAGTGGGGACTTTTAAATGTCTATATAAAGTTGATACTGCACAAACTGCAGTGATTAATGCTGGGTCCTCAGCTTTTGCATGTAAATAATTTAGGTCAGTGCTTCTCAAAGCCGGTTCGCTGCTTGTTCAGGGAAAGCCCCTGGTGGTCTGAGCCGGTTTGTTTATCTGCCCCGTCTGCAGGTTCGTCTGATCGCGGTTCCCGCTGGCTGGGGGAAGGGCAGCCAGCTCGACCCGCGCCACTTCCCGTAGTCCCCATTGGCCTGGAGTGGCAAACCGCAGCCAGTAGGAGTTGCGATTGGCCGAACCTGTGGACAGGGCAGGTAAACAAACTGGCCCGGACCTCCAGGGACTTTCTGTGAACAAGCGGCGGACCGGCTTTGAGAATCACTGCTTTAGGTGATAGTACCAAAAGCAGCATTACCGATTTTCCATTATAACAACGTGAGAGAGGTAAAGCAACTAATTAGAACCAATATGAACAGACATATGGGTTGATTCCATTTTTGCTTCAAATGTATGTCATTGCAATTAATTTGACTTCCATGGGGCTATTTCTAATGACTTAGAAGTTGGCATAGAAAGTACACTTATTAAGTTTGCAGATGATACCAAACTGGGAGGGATTGCAACTGCTTTGAAGAACAAGGTCATAATTCAAAATGATCTGGACAAATTGGAGAAATGGTCTGAGGTAAACAGGATGCAGTTTAATAAAGATAAAGGCAAAGTGCTCCACTTAGGAAGGAACGATCTGTTTCACACATACAGAATGGGAAGAGACTGTCTAGGAAGGAGTACAGCAGAAAGGGATCTAGGGGTTATAGTGGACCACAAGCTAAATATGAGTCAACAGTGTGATGCTGTTGCAAAAAAAAGCGAACATGATTCTGGGATGCATTAACAGGTGTGTTCTGAGCAAGACACGAGAAGTTGTTCTTCCACTCTACTCTGCGCTGGATAGGCCTTAACTGGAGTATTGTGTCCAGTTCTGGGCACTGCATTTGAAGAAAGATATGGAGAAATTGGAGAGGGTCCAGAAAAGAGCAACAAGAATGATTAACGGTCTAGAGAACATGACCTATGAAGGAAGGCTGAAAGAATTGGGTTTGTTTAGTTTGGAAAAGAGAAGACTGAGAGGAGACTTGATAGTTTTCAGGTATCTAAAAGGGTGTCATAAGGAGGAAGGAGAAAACGTATTCATCTTAGCCTCTAAGGATAGAACAAGAAGCAGTGGGCTTCAACTGCAGCAAGGGTGGTTTAGGTTGGACATTAGGAAAAAGTTCCTAACTGTCAGGGTGGTTAAAACTGGAATAAATTGCCTAGGGAGGTTGTGGAATCTCCATCTCTGGAGATATTTAAGAGTAGGTTAGATAAATGTCTATTAGAGATGGTCTAGACAGTATTTGGTCCTGCCATGAGGGCAGTGGTCTGGACTCGATGACCTCTCAAGGTCCCTTCCAGCCCTAGAATCTATGAGTCTATGGAAAAAAAATTAATGAAATCAATGGAGTTACTCTTGTGAACTTGGAATACTCAGTGTACACAGGAGTTGCGTAATCAGACCCAGCTACAGAAGAACTAAACAGTTACATTCTAATAATCCTAAAATGTAAACAAAATGCATTTCATGAGGGGGTAGGGGAAAGCAGCAAACTTTGCCTCCTAGTATTTGTTTGACTCAAAAAATGACTCAGCTGAAAGCTCTAAGTGGAACTATCTAAAAGCAGTGTAGTTAATAACGTATCTTTTCAGTTGAACTGACTGTACGGAACAGTATTGTATACAAGTTTGGTGGAAAATAAAAAGGACTCTTGCAGTTTGTCTTTTATGCTGCTATCACTCTTGTCCTTTTTTCTCTTTCAAATAAAATAATTCTACTCTATGCGTTTCAGTGGGCTGAACCATCAAAATGTCACTATTAATGTCTTTCAAATGTTAGCTAATTCTTAAGGACAGTAGTTGGAGAACAGTATTCTCCTAAAACTCAGCATCCTTCAAGCTGAAACTCGTTACTACTGTATGAGTCAGCTTAGGATAAAGAAAAGGGAAACTGAAGTTTTAGAAGAAGGAGACAGAAGAGTATCTCCCTTCCTTTAAGTAGAAGAAATGATTTTGACGTTTTAAAGGCTGTTTTGGCTTGAGTAACATTTTTGGTAAGAACAAAACCTCCAAATGCCTCCCCTCACCAAATACAAAATTAGTAAAACGGTTTTAAGTAACTTTTGCTGATGAATCTCAGTGCCTGTAACAGGGTGCCCACTTGGCTCCTGCCCCTGTTGGGCTGATAAAGTCACTCGGAGACCCTAGGTTCAGTAACCACCGGTGCAGTTCATTTATAGGTTGTGCTCCCACCACCTTTTCACCATGCAAGTAGCCCTCTACCATCAGGAAGAGGAGCACTACCTCCCTACTTCCACTCCCTGCCTTTTCTCTTTCTTCTTGCTCTCCGCCCCCAAGCGTCCTTCTCCTGAGGCTTTCATACAGCCCTAGACTAATTAGGCAGCAGCTGTCCTTGCTTTCCCAATTAGGGCCAGGTGGTCTAACCAGCTCCAATTCACCTTCCTTAATTGGAGCTGGAGTGACTGAGGGCTGGCTTAGGAGTTCCTGCTCAATGCCCTGTCACAGTGCCCAATTCTGCACCAAAACTCCTTTTGATTTCAATGGGAATTCTGGATGTGTAAGGAATGCACAACTCTATCGCAAGATTGTTATTTTGGACTACTTAGCAAAGTCATACCTAGACAATCAGTAGATGTCCCAAGGCTTTGGGGATAGAACTACCACTTCAATAGCTAGTAAACATGTATTCACTGTCAGTGGCTGCCAGACATCGTGGTGGTAGAAGGTCCAATTACTGGCTGATACATTGATGGTCCTTTTTATATATACTCTGTTGCGCTATTTCTAACTGGCTCATCTGACAACTCTTGCTGGCGCTTCACATCCAGTTGGGACTGGATAAAGGATTTGTCCTAGAAATGTGTCTGTACTGTTTCACAGGAGCTATTGTACATATTTAGTAGAATGCTGTCTCTTGTTATTTATTGGCAGTATTTAAAAGCTTTCTTTAATTTGTGCCAAATGCCTATTGTGGGGAAAGATGGATACAGTATGCCAGAAAACACCCTTTGGAGCTTGCAGCTCATGGATCCTGATAATATACAATATTGTATGTTTTGCCATAATTTTATTGCTATGTAATGACAAGCACTATAATTAGGTTAATGGTATTTACACCCTGTAATATCCTCAAAACATACATTATTAATTGGAAAAAAGTGGAAATAACTTGTTCTGTATTAAGCGATTTTTTTCTTCAGAATAAGTGGATATTTTATATATTAAATATGTGCTGAAACACAATGGTATCTCTCCTTCTAAATGTTTTGAATTTTCTTCTCAGCCATATGGTTACCTGTGCACTCTAGAATAACATATTCTCTCTCCTTCCTTCAGCCTCATGGATATCAAAGCAGAGACTGTAACATACCTATTTTAAGAATAACTTCGTACTCAGGCTACTGTGTAACTGACAATATATATTTTTTGCTGGCTGCATGGTATCCACATTTTAGACCTTACTTTAACACAAAACAAATTTTAAAAATTAAAATATTGTATTAAAATTAAATAAAATATTTTAATTTTATTTGTTTTCCAAACTGAAATCAGAATGTGTTTTCTGCTTGAATAGAAGATAGTTGTCAAGCATGAAGTGAGCATTATTTCCTTTCTCCTAGGAATTCTAAGTTAAATGTATGTGAAAGCAGAGATATATTTCAGAAAACTATAGAACCGATCCTGTCACAATACACTAAGCTAACTGGAATATTTAAATAAGGGACCGAGACACATCTCCATGCCTGGAATATAAACTAGACATGGGAACAGAATTACTTGTGTCTTATGTTTTAGCTTGTCCTGATTCCTGGAGCTATTCTTTTAAGTTCTAAGTACAGAACTTTTTGCTGATCATAACTTACAAATGATTCTGCTGTGTTTTTCTTGTAGGTCCTTTCCAACATGTTTTTAATCATGTTTAAGACATTGACATCTGCCCTAAAGATCACTTCCAGTAAGCAGCTCCCTATCTTAAGGGGTGCTTTAAAGAATCTCCATAGTTTACAGTATAATATTGTTTGACCTGTAATTAGAGACCATTTCTAGACATCCAATTTGTGCTTATTCTTTTAGTAGTTATTTTAGCCAGGTTTTGCTGTAGAATCACGTTCCCCTTTCTAGGAGATGTCTTTGAATGGTAAAAGGCAATTGTACTTTTTTCCCTCAGTGTCTAAATCTACTGAGATTGTAAACTTGTTATTGGGGGTTTTTTTTTGTTTGTTTTTTGTTTTTTTTTTTTAATTTTAATTTTATATACAACAAGACTGCACCTGGAAAAACTGTAAGATAAAAGTGCAAATAGAACTTACTTTAAAAATTTGACTTACTAAATATATTTTAATGTGCAAATTGTAGCTTAAATTATTGAAATAGGACACACTTATTTTGCAGTAAGAGTGCCCACTCACCCAGAGACTTGCAACAGAATAATGAATTACAATGGATTTGATTCTTTTAGTTCCAGTTTTTGTGTGGACAAGCCCTGAAAACCTTTCTTCATTAGGAAAAAAGATTGGATTTTTATCACGTTTGCTAACAGATGGTTAAATCTGAGTGTGGACGAAACACTATCATTTTAATGCAGGTTACCAGTGTAGCTTTAATAGTGTTTGCCTTGATCTGATAACCTCTGTTAAAACAATAAGTGCCTTGTCCATGCTAGGATTTTATTATTACCATGCGTTAGCTAGTGTGGTTAAGAAACCACAACGACATAAAAAAAAACCCTTTTTTCTAGTGTGGATTCATCCTTAGTCGTCATTCTCCCTCAGCTCACACACCACTGCTATCTATACTTATTCACCATTTATTCTGAAGTATCAGTTCTTCCCTGCCAGTTAAACATTTCTTCCCATCTCCAACCACCAAATTCATTTGTTTGAATGCAGATACTTATAAAATGCTCATCTTCATATGAATGTGGATTACTTGATCTGGCACAGACCCATCCCTGGTACACATTGTCCAGGTAGCATCGGTTCAACTGCTTACTAGATATGTCAAATAAGATGTCTTTTTACCTGTCTCTAGTGGCATGAAACTAAATGATATGTTGATCCACATAAAATGTACAGAAATCTCTATGTTGATGAAAGCAGCAAAGAATCCTGTGGCACCTTATAGACTTACAGACGTTTTGGAGCATGAGCTTTCGTGGGTGAATACCCACTTCTTCAGATGCATGTGGTGGAAATATCCAGGGGCAGGTATATATATGCTAGCAAGCAAGCTAGAGATAACGAGGTCAGTTCAGTCAGGGAGGATGAGGCCCTGTTCTAGTAGTTGAGGAACTACTAGAACTACAAGTTGAGGAACTACTAGAACAGGGCCTCATCCTCCCTGATTGAACTGACCTCGTTATCTCTAGCTTGCTTGCTAGCATATATATACCTGCCCCTGGATAGTTCCACCACATGCATCTGAAGAAGTGGGTATTCACCCACGAAAGCTCATGCTCCAAAACGTCTGTTAGTCTGTAAGGTGCCACAGGATTCTTTGCTGCTTTTACAGATCCAGACTAACACAGCAACCCCTCTGATATGTTGATGAAAGCAACAAAGAGTCCTGTGGCACCTTATAGACTAACAGAAGTATTAGAGCATAAGATTTTGTGGGTGAATACTCACTTCGTCAGATGCACGTGAGTATTCACCCATGAAAGCTTATGGTCCAATACGTCTGTTAGTCTGTAAGGTGCCACAGGACTCTGTCGCTTTTTACAGATCCAGACTGACATGGCTACCCCTCTGATATGTTGATAAAGACTTCTCCCCCTTCTCATTCCCTGGGATCCCTTCCAGCTTTCTCCTGCAGCCTTCCACACCCCACATGACACCATCTCTCCCAACTGTGGTAGCTCCTAGCCCAGTTTTTCCTCTAATCTAGTATTTCCCAAGGTATTTGGATATGTATTCACCTAGCAAGGACATATATCCAGAATCTCTCAAATCAAAACAAAATGGATTTGTCAAATCTCATATAAATATGAAAAAAATAATGAAATAGCCAATTTGTAAATGTCAGTTTTACGGCTTAAATACATGGTGTATGAGGTATCTGCAAACACAGGAAATAGGGTGAAAGTTATTGTTTTGTTTGTTTTGAATTAGGCCCATGCACAGTTAGTTCGAGAAGTTGATATAGAGAAGGTATCAGCATTTGAGAATCCCTACGTAGATGCAATAAAGAGTTTATGGAATGACCCTGGGATCCAAGAGTGTTATGACAGACGGCGGGAATATCAGCTATCAGACTCAACTAAATAGTAAGTATACATGAATATGTACAATTGGATTTTTTTTTTGTACTTTCTAATTTAAAATAAAATTCTGGTTATATTTTAGAGTGGCTCATAAGGTGTGTGTCTGCATGTACCCACAATATAAGCATGTGTAGGCACATACAATGTATATATACACCACATGCTTTGTACGTTGAATTGCCAAGGCTAAAATTAGAGGGGGTGGATCTCATTTAATGCTAGTACTGTAGTGTAGTCTTCCGAAAACAAGCATCCATTATAATACAAAAAGCTGTGATAAGAGTTGTTAATAGAAATCTTTTACTGTTATAATGATTCGATTTTATTTATTGTATTCGTACCCTTGGCTCCTTTGAATATCTCAGGGCTGGTCTCCACTACGGGGAGATCAACGCTGCTGCAATCGATGCAACGGATTGATTTAGCGGGTCTAGTGAAGACCGGCTAAATCAATGGCAGAGCGCTCTCCAGTCGACCCCAGTACTCCAGCTCTCCGAGAAGAGTAAGGGAAGTTGACCAGAGAGCATCTCCCATCGACTCAGCGCAGTGAAGACACTGGGGGAAGTTGACCTAAGCTAAATTGACTCCAGCTACGTTATTCACATAGTTGGAGTAGTGTAACTCAGGTCTACTTACCCCGGTAGTGAAAACAAGCCCTCAGCCTCTGACAGGGCAGAGGGACAGCCTTGGACAGCTCTTTTGAGCCAAAGGTGCATACATGGGTTTGTATATAGAAAGTAACACAAAAAGAGGTGAGGTTCTGAAATCCAATGGTTGAAACTTAACAGAGTTGATAAGAATAGCATCCCTTCACTTGATTCCTATCTTCCCTGCTTTTTTATTGCCTCCTTCAGTATAACCAAGATTTATTTTGCAGTTCTGATGACAGGGAAGTGACAAACTTAAGCTGATGTAGTACTTCCTTTGATGTCAGTGCACTTGGTTTTATAATATTTCTTATGTTAACAAAAGGAAAACTGATTGTTAAAAGATGCCTCATAGCTTGTTAATGTTCTTGTGTTTGTGCAACTGTGATCTAAGTTTTTATGAAAATTGTTGGAAGCAGCAGGAAGAACAAACTGGACCTGAAACCAAAACAAAATATCTGTCAGGAAGGCCAGCTCTTAATTGAAAACTAAATTTAATTTTAAAGGGAGTGCAAAATACCTGCCACTCTTAGCACAATATAAGAAACTTCAGTCTAGTTAACTGGAAAAGAGAAAGCAGTCTTTAAAGGATCTTTGGTTAAATTTGCCTCTAAAAGTATAACATCAAGTTGAATTCTTGAAGTTATAAATCAACACTGAAGTATTAATCTCGTTAACTTTGGCCTGGAATCCTTTTGTGCTTATATTTTTTGAGTCAAAAGTTTCATAAAATAATGCTGTGGAGGTTTACATTTGGAGTTTGAGAACAGTCTGCAAGCTAGCTCCAAGAAGTCTGACTGTACTGAGTTATTCCAATGAGGTAGCTGAGGTAAAATTCTTCTGGTGCTACAGGAAATGCTTGCCTATGACTCAGAACTACTTGGTGATGCCATTGAAAGTAACTTTAATTAGCATATTTTTCTGATCATTTGAGCTGTTGCAAAAAATCACATAGCCTCCACTGGCTGTGCAGCCATGGTATCAGTTTTCTTCTGAATGGAGCCTGTGCATTAGAAAGACAAATGAAATGAATCATCTCATTCCAGCCTCTCTTTGTTCAGATGGCAAAGCCACCTTGTGGTTTGGCATAAGTGGAGGCTCCTCTTCAAGGGACACCCAGGATGGAAATAAGGGTACAATTCAGCATCCACTGAAGTCAATGGGAAGACTCATTTATTTAAATTTGAGTTGTATTGGGCCATAGGAGGTGTAATACAGGTCTTGGTTGAGATTCACTTGCATAGCAGCATGAGGAAGCTTGTACAGCACCTACCTGTATCTCTGTCTCAAGACAACAATATTAGTACCTCCTTAATATAATGTAAGTATTTGGGGAGCTACTCTAAGTTACGGCAACCTGCCTTGATTGCCTGTAGGCATCTTTGCAACTTGGAGCTACGCAGCATGGCCATAGTGGGACCTCACCCCCTTCCACTCCTGGTATGCCCCTCTCACTCTTAGCACTCCTGCCAGAAGGGGAGGAGTTGTCCTACACAGTGCCTGGACTGAGGGGAATTGTCCCTCAGCCAGTAGAGAGCTTGTATAGCTCTTATGTAGTGGATAGTGGCATACAGGGCCCAAAGAATCCCTCCTATCCGAAATGCACAGTATTATGTTTCATTTGCCAATAATCTGACAATCATACATTTTTTAAAACTAGCAAAATTGTAAGGGAAATTGTATATCAGTTACATCCTTGAGAGTTGAAGTATGGGGAAAGTAAATTTTAGGGACTTACTAGGTTGACTGTTCGCTTTTTAGCGCTGTTGCAGTGCTGAGAAGACCAGCAAGGTGAAATGGGCAGAGCCCAGCCTTTAGCTTGGAACCACAAAAGCAAAGAGACTATAAGTCAAACTCCATATATAACTTCAATACAGTTTTTTTTTAATTGAAGTTGTTTTTTTAATGGTAGCTTGAAAAAAATAGAAGAGGGGTAAGTGGGATTGGGGAATTTCATCATACTTTGGGGTTCAATACTACCTCAGACAGAGTTAGACTAGGATCATTATTGTTCCAAGAAATCATTCACAGCACTCACCATAATAGCTCCCTTGAGTAATATAAACAGTACTGGGATGGAGTTTATTATACAATCACAATAGCAAATTTCTGGTACGTTTCCTTTTAAAAAGCGGTTATTTGCATGTGCAGTAGCTGATTTTTTTTTAACCTCAAGATATTGCCATTTTATAACATGAGTAATTTTTATTTACTATTGTTTGCAATTTTTAATATTAATAGCTTCTAATCCACATTATGGATTAATTACAACATTGAATTTAATAATAAGCAATCAAATGTCAGAAATGAGAATCTCTATATTTTTATACACATCATATATATCTAATAAGTCTATTTGCAAATAAAATGTAGAGACAAGAAAACCAAATAGTATAAACCAAACTAACTTTGATTTTGATTTTGAAAAATGATAATGTAGTTGTTTAGGGCTGAAAAATATATTCAGCTACCATTAGCCTGGGAAGTCACTAGCCAGGGAGAAAGATACCTGTGTGACAAAGCATCCAGAACAAACCTTCCTGAAATTTAATGCTGGGACTTCCAAAGGAAGTTAAGTGCCCAATTATCATTGACTTTCAATAGTAGTTGAGCACCAAATTCTCTCAGACTGCTTTGAAAATGCTAGTCTACAGGAATAGAATAGTGGTATTAGATCTGATTGCCACATATTGACAATCACAATTTTATTTCCTATATTTTTCAAAATGTAACTTACTATGTTTCCCATGCTTTTATTCTACCTTCATCCCCTTGCTTGCCTCTCTCCACTTACTCCTCTCCTTATTTTCCTATAACAGACAATAATATATATTTTCCTAGGATGTTTTTAGTGTCAGTGTAGCCCAGTAGCTGCCACCTGTCTCTGTCTCCCCCTCAGCAGGGCCCCTTTTAAACAGTCAAAAAAGTTCTAACTACATTCTCAGTCCACAGTCCTTTCATTTCTTCTTCACCAGGCTGACAACAGAACTCATCAAACACAAAACTCCAGAAGTCCAAAACAAACACACGGTTATATCTCAATTCCAGCTCTACACAGTTTTTTGTTCCTTGGCTATCCTGACCTTACTACCAGGCCTCCTGCCTCTGTCAGTCTCAGGCACTTCTCTGAAGTGCACACACACACACATATCCTTCCCTGGCAGCTTCCGGCTGCCATTTATCTTGGATTACCCACTTCATCCCAGGTGAAATTTATTTTATAATCCAGGCTGGCTTAGTCTAAGGCTCTCTAGCCCGGGGACAAGCCACCCTGTTACAGTAAGACTCTTATTTTTCCCCTCTATTGCTTCTACTACCTTATATGTTTCTCCTTCTTTTCTTACCATGTATTGTCTTCTATACCTCTTCCTCTGTACTTCTTCATTCCTCACTTCTCACAACACACAAAACTTTCTCTTTCAAAATCCTATTTCTTTTTTCTAATTTATCCCAACATGTTCTGTCCCTCCAACCTCCCACAGCTTCTCACCTGCCTTCTCATCCGCAGCCACCTGTTCAACATCTGCACACTCACACCTCACACAAGATTTGGCAAATTGATCAGAAACACAATCGCCAGAGAACAAAATTAAGATGAAGGCCAATTGTCTGCTTGAGAAGCCACATATCACTCCCCAAATGCCTGTAGAATTTGGGGGTCAAATAGTTCCCGTTAGCAGCAGTTCAGCAAGTTAGTACTCAACCCTTGCTGTTATATTGTGTTCCAGAGTCTAAGTTTCAATTTAAAAAAATTAAACATCTAGCCCCTTAGGCTGCAAAGATATACTTCAGCATATAAGCCAGATGTAAATCAGTGCAGCAATGTGTACCCGAGTCTCCAGACAGGCTGAAACACTATTGCTTTGAGAGGTGTGAACTGCCCCTATACATTACATGGAGTGTTGACTCTGAACCCTAATTAAAACAGTATAATATCAACATGCTGACTATTTTACTGCTGCTCAAAACATGCACGAAAGGAGAGTGACAATAATATTATAGAATCATAGACATGTAGGACTAGTCCAGTCCCCTGCACTCAAGGCAGGACTATATAATAACTAGACCATTCCTGGCAGGTATTTCTCTAACATGTTCTTAAAAACCTCCATTGATGGATATTCTACAGCCTCACTAGCCAGTTTGTTCCAGTGTTTAACTAAAGAAAGAAATGTGCCGTCTACTATGGGTGGCATCAAAATTGGCAGAGTTTGAGTTGTAGCCAAAAAAAGGTAGAATAACAACACTATTTTTCTTTTCAGTCTGACCACAGGGGAAAAGGGAGCATAGGTGGTTTGTCCTGGATTCTGCTCAGCAGCTTCGTCTTTTGTAGCTTCTGTTAGCAGATACCTGATAAATATGAAGCCCCTCAAACTCTTCCATCTGTTAGAAGGAAAAGTTCTTTCTGGTCCCACGCACCCCACAAGTTTCTGGCTGCTTAATGAATTAAGGCCCCACACATATTGGCCTACCTCTCAATTCAATGTTGATGGCAGCTCCAGGACTGAACCCTACCCTTCACCTCAGGCCACCAAAAGAAGTCTTCTAAAGCTGTAGAAACACTCCAGCAGCCAGTTATTAACATTAAGATGATTTGATATAATATATCGATTAACCTTAAGACAGTAATATGTCTCTCTTCCTTTCAAGAGAAATTTCAGTTTGTATTCTGAGACACAAGATGGGTAAAATAATATATTTTATTGGACTAACTTGGTGTAAGAAACAAGTTTTGCGTAAGCTCAAACGCTTGTCTCTTTCACCAATAGAAGTTGGTCTAGTAGCAGATATTACCCTACTTTGTCTCTCAATAAAATTAAAAACCGTCTCTTAACTACAACATTTAGGAACTGTTATTCATATGGTAGTACTAAAAAGTGGACCTCTTCTTCAATAGAGGTGAAGGTGAGAAAGTTTTTCCTAATATCTAACCTACATTTCCCTTGATGCAGATTAAGTCCATTGCTACTTGTTCTTCCTTCAGTGACCATGGAGAACAATTGATCGCTGTCCTCTTTATAGCAGCCCTTAACATATTTGAACACTGTTATCAGGTCCCCCCTTAGTCTTCTTTTCTTAAAACTAAACATGCCAAGTTTTTTTAACCTTTCCTCATAGGTCAGGTTTTCTAAACCTTTTATCATTGTTGTTTCTGTCCTCTGGACTCTCTCCCCTTTGTCGACATTATTCCTAAAGTGTGGCACCCAGAATTGGACACAGTACTCCAGCTGAGGTTTCACTAGGGCTGAGTAGCGTGGGATAGTTAGCTCCTGTGTCTTACATACGACTTTCCGTAAATATACTCCAGAATGATATTAGCCTTTTTCACAACTGTACCACGCTGTTGATTCATTAAACTTGTGATCCACTGTAACCCCCAGACAGGGCCGGCTTTAGGAAGTGCGGGGCCCAATTCGAACAGTTTCGATGGGGCCCCGACAGGGATGACTAAAAAAAAAAACAAACCAAAACAACAACAAAAAATGCCTGTAAAAAAAAACACCTGGGGCTTGTATTCACCAGGCAGTGCTCTGAGTCTTCGGTGGCCCTTCGGCGGTGGGTCCTTCACTCACTCCAGGTCTTTGGCGGCACTGAAGGACCCGCCGCTGAAGTACCACCAAAGACCCAGAGCAAGCGAAGGACACGCCGCCGAAGTGCCGCTGGAGACCGGAAGCGCTGTCAGGTGAGTAAAAATCAAAAAGGCGCTTCTAGCCAGGGAAGGGATTCTCACTGGGGGGGGGGCCCTCTTAGGCGCGGGGCCCAATTCGGGGGAATTGGTGGAATTGGCCTAAAGCCGGCCCTGCCCCCAGATCCTTTTCAGTGGTACTTAGTTATTCTCCGCTTACTGCATTTGAATTTTTCCTCCTTAAGTGGAGTACTGTGCACTTGTCTTTATTGAATTTCATCTTGTTGATTTCAGACCATTTCTTCAATTTGTCATGGTCATTTTGAATTCTAATCCTATGTGCCAAAGTGCTTGCAACCCTTCCCATCTTGGTGTCATCTGCAGATTTTATAATCTCCACACCATTATCCAGTTAAAATATTAAATAATACCAGACCCAATATTGACCCCCGCAGGACCCCACTAGTTATGTCTTCCCAGTTTGACAGCAATCTATCGATAATTACTCCTTGAGCATGATCTTTCAACCAACTGTGCAGCCACCTTATACTAATTTTATCTACTAGACCTTATGTCCTTAGTTTGCTTATGAGACTGTCATGTGGGACTAAAGCCTTACTAAAATGAAGATATGTCTTGTCTACTGCTTCCCCCGTCCACTAGGCCAGTAACCATGTCGTAGAAGGAAATTAGGTTGGTTTGGCATGATTTGCTCTTGATAAATTGCTCTTGACACCCTGTTATCCTCCAGGTGCTTACCAATTGATTGTTTAATAATTTGTTCCAGCATATTGTCAGGTATTCTCTCATGCTGCAGTGTTGTGGAAGATGCTGTTGTTTATATAGTATTTATACAACAAGATAGGTATGCATATAGCTTTGAAGGCAAATAAAAATGACAGGTCCTTACCCCAAGTAACATACAGTTTATAGCCTTCCATTGAGATAGGATAGTCAGAGGAAAATAGCTTGCACACACTTGTGCGCGCGCTCTCTCTCTCTCTCTCTCTCTCTCTCACACACACACACACACACACACACACACACACACACACACAAGCACACACACACACCTCTACCTCTATCTTAATATAACGCCACCCAATATAACACGAATTTGGATATAACATGGTAAAGCAGTGCTCTGGGTGGGCGGGGTTGCACACTCTGGTGGATCAAAGCAAGTTCAATATAACGCAGTTTCACCTATAACATGGAAAATGGAATGTGCTTAGAAAATAAGGTGCTATAGAAAACCCTAAGATAAAAATTCAAAAACTTCTGAAGGGAAGGGAGTGAAACAATAATGATGCAGTGTGTACTTATATATATGTATTTATA
Source organism: Gopherus flavomarginatus (assembly GCF_025201925.1). NCBI lineage: Eukaryota > Metazoa > Chordata > Testudines > Testudinidae > Gopherus > Gopherus flavomarginatus. Next base: position 101,501,126 of record NC_066619.1, on the reverse strand, counting down.
CTTCTGAATTTACTTTGCTACCTGACTAATTGTTCAGGCTATTTCCCATCCCAAATAGCAGAGTTTTGAAATTTTGTGGAAACTTCTTTGGCTCTGATTATTTGCTTTTTCAGACTTGTTGCTGGTAGTGGTTGCCTTGAAGTACTTCTGTAGAAAAGTCCAAGTTGGGAAAGGCAGTTGGGCAAGGTTTGGATGGGATAAGACTGAAACAAATACCCTTGTCCTCCTCATTCACTTTCTACTCTACACGTAAAACCAAGAGGTTTATTGCATTCTCTTTAGGTTTATGTTAGGTACACTCTGGAAACTCAAACAGCTTTCTCAAACTTGCCTGTTAACTTTTCAATAAAGTTGAATATGGCATGAAGCCCCAGGAATATGAACCTTCCCAAGTTGATAAAAGCTGTAATGAGGCAGACGGTACTTGTTTACATTATAGCTTTGTTCACAGCTTGTTTTAATACGCTGAAAATCAATTCCATTTACTTCACTGCATACATAAAACAGTGGTACTGTGACATTACCCAGAGGATACTTATCTCAGTTTTGTTGGCATCAATCCTAGAGGTTAGAAAAATCCCACTACATCAGCTTTTAAAATATGACATTTTTCCAAGAAATACTTTGCTTGTGTGTGCTTTGAGGCATGTAAAATGTACATACATTCACAATTGTTTAGAAAGAGTTTTCCTTGAAATCAACTAGTATAAAAAATTATTACAATAACAATAAAAAAATCACAGCTTATTGTTTTGAAGTAGATGGCAGGACAGTGCTGGTTTTGTACAGTCTCATCTGCCAGAGTTTGGTTTTGCAAAAACAAAACCAGGGTGGCTCCAGTCTCAGCTCTATTGCAGCCAGATCTCCAAAAGACAGGAGCATGAGGAGGTCAATTAAATTGTTTGCTCTCTCTTTTTCAGGCAGCCTTATTCATAAACTCTGGGTAAACAAAGGGTTTTATTGTCATTTAGAGTGTCTCTGTCTGGTGTGTGTATGAGAGATATTATTTGTGAAGACTTTGTTCTGGGAATTAATTTGTGCCTGTGAACTGCCGCAATTTTTGGAAATTTGTATTTGCATTTTGTCCGTGGAACATTAGGTTAGGAATAAGATGAAAATGTCCACTATTACTACTCCAGTGTAGCTCCAACCATTGTATTTGGAAAAATTGAGCCCCTTGGCTTTACAGCTGGACGTATATGAACGTGCTTCCCTGTAGAATGTTACTGGTAAACCTAATCTGTGACACAGTATGTGGGGAATAGTTATTCTGTGTTCTCCTGGTCAAGCTTTCTCTTTTCCATTGGACAAAAAAGGTCACCTGATTTCCTATGTCATAGCAAGTCATGGCGGAGACCTGGCAGACTTAAAGGAACAAATTCTTGTTAGCTTTAGATTGACCCTTTTCCTGACAGTGGATATTTCAGCAGGTTTGTTTTGTTGCTTTGGAGATTAATTTTTGATGGTGTGACTTGAACTGTCCTCTAGTGGTTCTAGTCATACTTAGAAGTTACTCAGAAAATGATAGTATACAATTCTGTCGCATTGGCAACAAGTTTCATATGCAGCCTCCCTCAAGAATTTATCACATGTTCATAAGACTTATCATTGTGCTGATGAAAATCAGCTAGGTACTTCTTGCTCCATTAGCCTTGCAGGTCTGTGCTTTGGAAGACTTATTGGGCTCTTATTGCCAGCTGGATTCATCACAGCTATCTCACCCCAGGGTGGATAAAAATCAATTATTTTTTTAATAGTTTTTTTAATTTAAATCAGATTTTTTTTGATAATATGCTTTTTGAAGAAAAGACTTATCTGAAGATGTTTTAATTAAGATACATTATAGCTCACAGATATCTCATCATGGAATAGGGATTATAAATTCTAATTCTATAGTATGAGACAATATTTTCATGTAATGTTTAAGAAAAGTTTTGTTAATGACTTCCAATTGTTCATGGATTAGGGACCCAATCTTATAGGGTTCCACAGGCTTCGGTATAGATTATTTAGGTTAATCTTTCCATCTACCCAATGGGACTCAGTGCTCAGTCTAGATTCAGAAGATACCATTAGTTTTGCAATTCTCAAACTGTGAATTTGTGTCTCCAGAGGTAATATGCTGTTAACAGCAAAAATGTTTTTTAAAAATAAATAAATTAATATATAGAGGTGAGAAATAATAGACCTCAACTCTATTGTCCCTCTGCAAATTTGTGTACACAGAGGCAATCCCTTACCGCTCTCTAAAAGTGCAGTTTCAGAAAGTTCTATGAATAGAAGGTTGTTGGGGGTGGAATAGATCTGGACAAAGAGAAGAAGTCTGGAGATAAATGTGGGAAGTGAGGGTCATGTGCTTGTTTTGTTAAAATATTATATGTTTGATGTTGAAGAGAAAAATCCAGAATACTTAACATTGGGGGAGGGATAGCTCAGTGGTTTGAGCGTTGGCCTGCTAAACCCAGAGTTGTAAGTTCAGTCCTTGAGGGGGCCACTTAAGAATGTGGGGCAAAATCAGTACTTGCTCCTGCTAGCAAAGACATGGGGCTGGACTCAGTGACCTTTCAGGGTCCCTTCCAGTTCTATCAGATAGATATATCTCCATATATTAAATAAAATAAAATAATTTAAATATCTGTCTGGTGGTGTTCTCCTCCTAATGCAGCATGGCAAGAAAATCCTCCCATTAGTTCACTTCCCAATGGCTTCGTAAATATTTGCTTCAGTTATCTTTGGTAAATGAAATAACCAAACAATCATTCATTTTCTGATATAGCTGTAAAACTAATCTGAAAAGTTTCCAATTAAATCACCATTTAAAAATGTATAGTGTGTACCTTCTAAAAATGAAACCTACATCTATCTCTGAGTTGTGAAGAATATGTATTAAGGTTATAACAACCAACAGGAATGCACTTGAAAACAGTGATTAAATTGAGTCTTCCTGACTTGTGATTTAAATCAAATCCATCCTGTCTCATCCACTACTTTGGAGACAGTAAGTGTTGCAGTTCAATAGAAATCATGGCTATAAGAATGTGCTTTCTTTCTTCTTGCCCCCACCCCCACCCTCTTAGTGCATTTTCTTGGCATAGTGTTATACAAAGTCTATATACCAATTTTGATTTGAAATTATAGAAATTCAACTTGCAGAATTGTTCCTTGGTGAAGATGGCAGTATTTTTTTCTTAGTCTACTGGACTATTTGATTACTTGGGGGAAAAATCAGTCCATCCCAAAGATGTAGAAATATATTAATGGGTTCTTATTTTTTTTAAGTAGCAATGACTAAGGCTATGTTTTAGTCACGGGTATTTTTAGTAAAAGTCATGGACAGGTCACAGGCCATAAACAAAAATTCACAGGTCTGTGACCTGTCAATGACTTTTACTAAAAATACCTACCATGACTAAAATTTAGGTGGAGGGGGTTTGCTCTGGGGGTGTGTGGTCTGGGGGAGTGGGCCAAGGTGACCTCTGACCCCTCTGGTGATGGGGGAGAGCGAGCTGGGCCGCAACATGTGACGGGAACCCTCCTCTTACTTGGGATGGCGGGGGGCCCACAGTGCACAGCCTGGGACCCCTGCTGGTACTAGGAGAGGGAGGGTTGATGGGAGTCCCTACCCAACTCCCCATCCCTGCAGCTCCTAAGCAGCAGAGGCAGGAGCCAGGGCAGGGGCTCTTCCGCGGCTCCCGCCACAAGCACCGGCTGCCGCAGCTCCCATTGGCCAGGAACCGCAGCCAATGGGAGCTGCAGGAGCGGGGCCTGCAGGCACCAGTAGCACGCAGCATGCAGACACCCCTCCACACTCCAGGTAATCGCCTCACCAAACCCTAACCCCCCTCTCACACACCCAAACCGCTACTGTTTGCTGCTGCAGAAGTCATGGAGGTCATGGAAAGTCACGGAATCCATGACCTCCGTGACAGACTTGCAGACTTAGCAATGACCCTTGAAATAATTCAAGACACTTGACATCCAAACTAGACTCAAATTAGTTTTGGTCTGCTCTGTTTTCAGAAGGTGATCTAATGCTCATAGCTTTTAACTTTGGTTATGAAGATGATAGACTTTGGGACAACAAAGAGAGTATTCATGTAAATAAGGAGGGATTTTAGCTGGCAAGGACAAACGTATGACATCTTTCTGGGACTTAGAGAGGACAGAGTGAGGCATGCAGCTCAAACTATGAGACCAAAAAACAGGTGTTTTTGTATATGACATATTTTCTCAAATGTGTTCATTGTGTGGACCACATCTTCTAGAGCACCCTGCACAATAGGACCCTAGCTTCTGAGTGCTACCCAAATACAAATAATAAATATCAATTCTAACAGATACTTCCCCTCTCAGTCATGAGCACATGGGGTCACCTTCCTTCACATATGTGATTATACCAAGTTCTTCTGGCACTTGCTTACATGGTAAAGTAATAGGAGTAAAGTTAGTTTGCATTTTAACCATTTTTAATTATGATGTTTGACCTTTTTGGAAAAGACTTAATAATTCTGCCCAGTTTTGTTCATTTCATTTCCCTTCCCATCCTTTCTGTTCCTCTCTTTCCCTGCTCCATCGCCCCCATCCCTATCCTTGCGCATGCTTCCCTCCTCCTGGTCTCTTTCTTCTCCTGTCCATGCTTCTCTGTTGCCTGGTACTCCTCTCCCCTCGAAAAAGTTGCCCTGACACGTGCCTCCTTTCTCCCACATTCCCTTGGACATATGATCTTGTTGCCCAGTCGCCTAACCCCCTTTCTCTGTTGCGCTTGGATATGTTGCCCACCTGTCTTGTCCCCTGTTCGCCTTCAGTTGTAAACAATCTTCCACCAACTGCAGTTTCCTTGAAAGCTACTAACTCAGCGAATAAGTCATGTTTCCTGACTCTTCCTTCACGGCAGCAGTCAGTAGTAGAGGCAGCTAGGCTGGCTCCTCCGCCATGTATCCATGTTCCATGGGCACGAGGAGAAGGACAGGCCAGTTCCCCAGAGACTGCTAGCAAGTGCTCTGCATACACCACTGGTTGACCAACCACAATTTGGAAACTGTTGCTATATATAAATCTCAATATTCTGTTGCTTTATTTAAGCAAGTGTATTATTTTACTTTTGTTTTATGATTTCTTCTCTCTAATTCTATTGTGTGTCAAAAAATCTCTCTTTTTTTTAGTAAACACAACTAGAAATTAATCTTGGATACTATTAGCTGAGAACAGGCACTCATGAGTGCCTTGGAGAGTAACTTAACTTTGGGGAAATGTATCAGGACTGAATGAGGTATTGGTTACAAGGTTAAGATGAAGGGGATTGTGCTCACCTTTCTGAAGAGCAGCACACAGAGTTTGGTCAGAAATAGGGTTGCCAACTGTCTAATCTCACAAACTCAAACACCCTTGCCTCACCTTGTCTCGCCCCTTCCCTGCGCCTTTTCCGAGGCCCCACTCCCACTCACTCCAGTCCTCCTTTCTCCGTCTTTCGTTTTCCCCCACCCTCACTCGCTTTCACTGGGCTGGGACAGGAGGTTATGATGCAGGCTCTGGGCTGGGGGGAGTGAAGGGCTTGGAATATGGGAGGGGCTCTGGGCTGAGTGGGGCAGAATGTTGGGGTGTGGGAGAGGGTTTGGGATACAGGCTCCAGGAGGGAACTTGGTTGTGGGAGGGAGCTGGGGCAGGGAGTTGGGGTGCAGGAAGGGGTTTGGGGTGCAGGCTCTGGATGGGCGGCGCTTACCTCAGGCAGCTCCCAGAAGCAACCGCATGTCTAGCAGCAGCTCCTAGGCTCACAGGCAGCTCTGCAGGCTACACCTGCCTGCCAGCACTGCCCCCGGAGCTCCCATTGGCCGCGATTCCCCGTTCCCAGCCAATGGGAGCTGTGGAGTCAGCGCTCGGGGAGGGGGCAGCACATAGACAGTCCCTGGCTGCACCTCCTCCTAGGAGCCGCTGCCAGACATGCCAGCCACTTCCAGGAGCAGCACGGAGCCAGGACAGATTGGGAGCTTGCCTTAGCCCTGCTGCGCCACCGTACTTTTAGTGGCCTAAAATTTCCCGGATTAGTATCAGTAGCCTCCAGGAGGTAGAGCCCTATAACAGGAGACTCCTGGCCAAACCAGGAGAGTTGGCAACCCTCATGAAAACCATTGTGGTTTTATTCCAAAGTTAAGAATGTTGATGTCACGTTCAACCATGCCATCTCTACAGAAAACCATGTCAGAAAATATAAAAACAGTTAGGTTGGCATTACCCCACTTGGTTGTACCACTAGGCAAGTACAATGGTATTTTTGGAGTACTGTGCATTTCAAAAGGTATCACTAACAGCATTATGGCTCTGTAGCCTTTCAGTGTAAGTTGTTTCAGGATTGGGACTTAAAAAAGCCACCTCTTTTTAACACTGACCAGAAAACAGCAGGTGCCTTTCTGTTCCTTGTCAGCGTGCAGATCCTAAATATGCTGTGATGCTGTAGCTGTTTTTTCCTGACGTCAGCAGAGAGTTATTGCCAGGAGCTTGTTACACACATTACCTTGCTAATATACCTTGTGCCTATCACTATAGCAACTCTACTGAAAATTACCTCAGCAGACACCCAAATTCATTTCTAGAAAACAAATTGCAGCTGTAATTAACTTTTTAAACTTGGTCTGTAAGATAAATTTACTCAGACCTATGTGATCAGATTTTAAAGTAACGGTATGCAATTTGCCATTTTGTCTCTTTTGTTACATGCTTAGCTGAATAAGTGCAATGTGGTAAGAGGCCTTAACTGCAGTATATTTAATCCAAATAAAACAAGTCTCAAGAAATGATAAAAATACACTCACAGTGCCATGTAGTTTTGACCTAAATTGTGTAGACAGTTGCAGCTACTGCTAGCTGTGCGCTGTGCTACTTTTCTGAGGTAGCTGTGGGTTTTCTGGCTTTGCACTGGGCCTAATGCCACTTGCCAGGAAATTCCAAATATAAAGGTCATTATTACTGTTATAAATTGAGAAATTAACTAATATCTGTTTTAGAAGCACAGTTATCATCAAGACTTTTTTTTTTTTTGGTAAGGGAAAGGTCCAGTATTTGAAAACAACTTCTTACAATACAGCCACAAAATGTGTGTGTGCAGCAGTTTGTAGTGCACAGAAAACAGGTAATTGCATTGCAGAAGCTCATTCCAGAGTTTTGTGCACACATGCCTTTGGATGACATGCCATTTAGGAGGCTTCTTAGAAAATTTAGCACAGAGACCCAAGAGTTGAAACAAGTATCCAGGCATGTACAATTTGCTTACAGTAATTGTCTTTTCCTAACATTTAGGCCCTTATTTTCAGCACCTTGCTCATGTTTTTATATGCTTTACGTTGAGTTCCTGCTGGATTGAGGTTTAAGGCCCTAATTCAGCAAGATTTTTGAGCACACAGTATTCCCATTAGGACTAAATTAGACATGTGCTTAAGTACCTTGCAGAATCAGGTCCTTGCAGGACCAGTGCAATAACAAAAAGGAACGAAGAACTGAATTATCCCAGGCTATTTGGGACCCTAGAAACTGCTTATCTAAAATAGCCTGGATTTGCCGACTTTCAGAGCATTCAGTGTGGCCCATTTGTTTTACTCGGCCTCAGAGCAGAGTTAGGGTGTCTGAAGTACTGGCTAATGTATTGGAACGGGCTATTTGTATTTAGAATTGTTGCTTGATAGAAGAGGGAAGATGACTGAAATTTGTATTTAGTTTTGTAATTTTAAATATTCGTCAGGGTGCCCCCAGCCTGCGTATGCAGTGTTGCTAATCTGAAATTTTAGTTTGAGCCTCATGCTATTTCATGTATTTTTAACATCCCAGATCCTGGAGGTAGATGACTACATGAGAAATCTCAGCTTTCATTTAAAAAATTCAGTAAACTTACAACCTTCATACCTATTGAGGAAAGTTTAAAGCAGGGGTTCTCAAACTAGGGGTCAGACGTCTCAGGGTCACGAGTTTATTACATGGGGGGTCGCGAGCTATCAGCCTCCACCCCAAACCCCGCTTTGCATCCAGCATTTGTAATGGTGTTAAATATATAAAAAAGTGTTTTTAATTTATGAGGGGGGGTCGCACTCAGAGGCTTGCTATGTGAAAGGGGTCACCAGTACAAAAGTTTGAGAACCACTTGTTTAAAGATATGAATCAAGCACACCCTGAAGTTTCAAAAAGCAGAGAACAAATAGAAAAAACAAACAAACCACAAATGTTATATTTTTGCAAATGTCATGGTTTTAAAGAAAATCTCTTGATGATTTGGGGCCTGTCTTGTGATTTTCGAATGTTTGAGATTGGCAATACTGTTACGGATGTTTCTTGTTATTCTAAATCAAAGATTATAAATAAAATAAATTTGAAATGTTGTATAGATTTACAACAGTTATAACAACAGTCAGGTTTGAAAATTACATGTTGGGATTTACTTTTTAACATAGTGCAATCTTATCTTTTTTCTTTTATGTGAATTTTCATAATTTCACATTTCACTTACCCAGCCCCCCATAAAATTTAAAAATCAGTTCAACAACAAAGTACTAAATAATTCTGAGTTAAGAGAATCAGACCATCATCTTTAAACAAGTCTTGGGAATAAGGAAAAAAAGGGAGAGTCAGTTATGTAATGTTAATACAGTGGTGGTTCTTCGAGTGATTGCTCCTGTGTATTCCACAGTAGGTTTGCATGCTCGCCACGTGCACCGGTGCTGGAAGTTTTTCCCTTAGCAGTGCCTGTAAGGAGAGAGCCCCGCTGCGACCCCTGAAGTGGCGCCTCTATGTCGCGCTATAAGAGGAGCCACACACTCCCCCCACCCTCAGTTCCTTCTTGCCGCCAGTGAAGGTAGCCGGAACTTCATGTTCCAGCCTTGCTGCAGCTTCTCTAATTAGCCTTAATAGTACAGTTGTTCCAATAGCTGAATAGTTTCTCAAGTTAGCTGACTGGGCTTGGGGCATGCCCCATGCCCCAGGCTTCAAGTCATGCGACTCCTGTCACAGTTCTATGCCAAGAAGCGACTTGCATACTCAGTGTCTCCGCTGCTTGGGCGAAACTCACATAAGTGAGTGCTGCAGGATCTGTAGATCATTCAAGCTGCGGACTAAGAAGGAGAGGGACATTAGGCTTCACGCTGTCCTAATGGAATCAGTGCTGGCCCTGGCACCACCACGCTGAACGGACTCTGCGCCCGGCACCACGTCCTTGGTGCTGAGTGAAGTCCCCTCCACTAGCTGACACCACTCCCCCTCCAAGAAACAAGGGAAGACTCAGAAGCGCCGAGAGAAGGAAAGGGGTGAGGCCGGACCCGAGCTGGGCAGCCCGCGATCCCCTGTGGGACCCAGGCCTCTGACTCGCATTGAGCGGAGCAGCCCGGTCCCATCTGTGTGTGCCTCCCCTGTGGTGAGGATGCCATCAACACCGGAGGCTACACAGGCCGTGCGTGACATCCTAACCCTCCCAGTACCCGGGGCACCGCCCGAGATGGGCCACCGATCTCGAGGGAAGCTGCCACTGCGAGCACAACAGACCTCCCCAAAGCGGCACAGTCCCTGCTCTGAGGACCGCTCTCTGCCTCGTTCGACACGGTCTTCCCACAGCTCACGCCAGCCCTCTACCCCACTCAGGCTGACCGGCATGCCACCTGCACAGGAACCTCAGGGCTCCTCCACACCTCACGACTGGGGACACAGGCACCGAGACAGGCGCTGTCAATGCTCTTCCTTGCGTTGCAGCTACCATAGCCGATCCCTATGCTACTGACATCGACGCTCTGACTTGAGTTCCGGCTCTACCAGACATTGTACGCGGGACTCCTCTCACGGTCTACCGGCACCAGTGCGTCGTAGCTCCAGCCGCCAGGGCGAGTACAGGAGCAGCACCTCAGTGGGTACCGATCCTCGTTGTCGAGGTCCCAGTCACGCGGAAGACACTGTCGCTCTCACCACTCCTATGGTACCGTATGGTTGTCGACGGTGACCTCAGTATCGGCACCCAGCCACCTGTGTCCAAGTCGTGCGGCTCAGCAAGAACAAACTGCGCCGCCCGGCCCCCAAGTCAGTCAGTGGCATGGCACACCATGGCAGGGGCAGTGGTATCAATGAGCACCATGGCTGCAGATGCCTACCCAGGTGAGATCTCGTTCGGTGGCCGGAGCGTCCCAGGCTCCTTCGGCCTTCCCTCCTTGGTAGAGGGAAAAGTCAACAGGTCTCAAGCCGACCACACCACACCCGGACTCTGACTTGGGCATTGACCCACTGGTATCGACCAACGCCCTATGCACCATGCCAGTCCCTTCACCAGCACCAGAGGAGGCCATAATGGCACCGCCACCCGTCCCGCAGGAGGACTTTAAGGCTCACCAGGAGCTCCTTAAGCGGGTGGCGTCCAATCTCCAGCTCCAGGCTGAGGAGATGGAGGAGCCATCTGACTCTCTTTTTCATGTGCTCTCATCCTCGTCACTGGGCTGGGTGGCCCTGCCTCTCCACCAGGGCATAGCCAATATCTCAACTACCCTGTGGCAAACTCCAGCTTCCTTGGCCCCCATCTCCAATAAAATGGAGAGGAAATACTTTGTGCTGGCTAAGGACCATAAGTACTTGTATTCCCACCCGGCACCTAACTCCCTGGTGGTGAAATCAGTGAACCACTGGGAATGTCATGGTCAACCCGTGCCCCAAAGACAAGGATGCCAGGAGACTGGATACGTTTGGCAGGAAAGTTTATTCCTCAGTGAATTTCCAGCTCAGGTTGGCCAACCATCAAGCCCTACTGAGCTGGTAAGACTTCAACCTTTGGGGGTCCCTACCAAAGTTTGAACCTCTCTTCCCAGAGCAGGACAAAAAGGAGTTCAGGGCTCTGGTAGAGGAAGGAGCGGCAGCGGCTAAAGCAGCCCTCCAGGAGGTGTCAGTCACGACCAACACAACAACCCGCTCGATAGCCTCCGCCATATCCATGCGCAGGGCATCGTGGCTTCTCTTGTACAGACTGTCTGCAGAGTCCCAGTCCTTGATACAGGACCATCCCTTCAACAGGAAAGCATTGTTCACAGACCAAACTGATGTCCGCCTGCATGGGATGAAAGATTCCCGCACCACCCTGCAAACCTTGGGCCTATACGTCACTCCAGCAAAGGACAAACCCAGGCCACAGGCTTCGGCTCCCCCTGCTAGGAGCAGATACGAGCCCCCCCACCCAAGAGACCGAGGGAACAGAGGCATAGGTCCCAATGTCAGTCCCTCTCGGCCCCATAGTCAGGTCCCTCGAAGGGCAAAAGGCAGGGAAAAAGGCAGTTTTGACTCTTTGCGGGGGGCCACCGGGCCTGTTGCCAAGGAAGCCCCCCAGTTAATAAAGTTTGTGTTCTGCAACTGTTTATCTGCCTTCCGTGTGGAGTGGTCCCATATAATGTCGGACTAGTGGGTCCTCAACACTATCTCCAAGGGCTACATGTTGCAGATCACCTCACGCACACCTCACCATCCCCCGCCTCAGGTGAGTCTCAGGGACCCAGAGCACGCCCACCTCCTAGACCAGGAGATGGCACACCTCCTCTGCCTGGGGACTCTGGAAAGGGTACCGGTAGAATTCCAGGGCCAAGGGTTTCTACTCCTGGTATTTCCTGATCTCGAAGCCGAAAGGGGGGCTCAGACCTATCCTAGACCTATGGGATCTCAACAGTTTTATGGTCCACTATAGATTCCGGATGGTATCCCTGGCCTCTATTGTTCCCTCCCTGGACCCAGGGGATTGGTTCACGGCCCTGGACCTCCAAGATGCATATTTCCATATCCATATATTCGAGGGACACAGGCACTTCCTCTGATTCCTGGTAAGGGGGAGACCATTACCAGTTCATGATCCTCTCATTTGGCCAGCTCCCAGAGTTTTCACCAAATGCATGGCGGTGGTAGCACCCTACCTCCAGAGGAGAGGGGTGCAGATCTTCCCATACCTGGACTGTGGGCTTCTCAAGGGCGCCTCCTGGTCCCAAGTGCAGGCCCAGGTGGGACTTCTCCTGTCCACACGCGCAGATCTTGGCCTAGTGGTGAACAAGACCAAGTCTACGTTAGTTCCAGTTCAACACATAGAATTCATAGGGGGTGCTACTGGACTCATTAGAGGCCACATCCTCTCTTACCTGAGACACATTTGAGACCCTCAAAGGTCTCATTGCCTTGGTCATGGCCTTCCCCATGATGACAGCGAGGGTGTGCCTTCAAATCCTCGGGCACATGGCGGCATGCACATATGTGGTTCGCCATGCCAGGCTCAGAATGAGGCCCCTCCAACTCTGGCTGGCCTCCCAGTATTCCCAGGCCCGGGACAGGCTGGACAAGGTTGTCACGAAACTGTCCCAGGTAATTGCTGCCCTTCAGTAGTAGTCCCTCCCGCGCAACATTCTGCAAGGGGTCCCCTTCCAAGGAGTCTCCCTCTCACTAGACCTGGTGTCGGATGCCTCGGACCTGGGCTGGAGGGCCCATATAGGGAACATTCAGACACAAGGGAGATGGTCAGTCTTGGAATTATCCCTACACATAAACGTCAGGGAGCTCAGGGCAATACAGTGGGCATGCGTAGCTTTCAGTGGGCACCTTCACGGGAAGGTGGTCAGAGTCCTCACAGACAATATGGCTGCAATGTATTACATCAACAGACAGGGAGGAACGCGCTCCTTGGCCCTATGCCTGGAAGCCCTGAGCCTGTGGGAGTTCTGTATAGCCCACAGTATCTCCCTGCAAACCTTTCACCTACCCGGTGTCCACAATGTGAGAGCCAATCACCTCAGCAGGGTTTTTTCCCACCAGTATGAGTGGTCACTCCACTGGGAAGTCATCCTACATCTCTTCTGGGAGTGGGGAGTTCCCCGGGTCGACCTCTTTGCAACCGACCAGAACCGACTCTGCCCCTAGTTCTGCTCCAGTGGAGGTGTGGGAAGGGGGGCGATCTCGGACGCTTTCCTCCTTCAGTGGTTAGTCCAACTTTTCTATGCCTTCCCACCTTTCCCCCTAATAGGCAAAGTCCTGCAAAAAGTAAAAGCAGACAGGATGCGGGACATCCTCATAGCCCCGGATTGGGCCCGTCAATACCAGTATGGGACCCTTCTGCAACTCTTAGCAGCTCCCCCACGGAGGCTGCTGCTTTGCCCGGATCTCCTCTCCCAGGAGTGGGGATGCCTCCTCCACACCAACCTGGCCGCGCTTCACCTAACAGCATGGTTGCTCCGTGGTTAGATGAGGAGGAGGAGAGGTGTTCGGAGAATGTCAGATGAGTTCTGTTGGAAAGTAGAAAGCTGTCCACATGACGGACATACCTGGCCAAATGGTTTAGGTTCTCTAGGTGGGCGAGGGAGCGGGGAAACTCCCCATCGTCCGCATCGCTCCAACTTATTCTCGATTACCTCCTGTCCCTTAGGACCCAAGGGCTAGCTCCTGCCTCCGTCAGGGTGCAGTTGGCAGCCATATCAGCCTTCCACCCACCGGTACAGGGCCACTCAGTCTTTTCCCACAATATGACCTCCTGCTTTCTAAAGGGCCTGGATCCTTCATTCCCGTATGCTAGCCCCCCCGTACCGCAATGAGATCTAAACCTAGTGTTATCCCGCCTCATGAGTACTCCCTTTGAGCCCTTGGCCACATGTTCCTGGTCTCACCTGTCATAGAAGGTAGCATTCCTTGTTGCTATCGCATCAGCCCGACGTGTCTCCGAGCTTAGGGCCTTGACCTTGGATCCCCCATGTACAGTCTTCCACAAGGATGAGGTCCAGCTTCACCCACACCCTGCTTTTCTCCCAAAGGTGGTCTCCGCCTTCCATATGGATCAGGACATTTTCCTACCGGTACTCTGTCCTAAGCTTCACTCCTCCAACAAGGAACTCCGCCTACACACGCTAGATATGCGTAGGGCACTGCCTTTTTACCTGGACTGAACCAGGCCATTCCAGAAATCCTCTCAGCTGTTCATTGCTACAGCTGAGCAGATGAGGGGACAGCCAATATCCACCCAGCGCCTTTCCTGCTGGATTACCTCATGCATACGCACGTGTTATGACCTGGCAGGGGTTCCCCCGCCATCTATCATTAAGGCGCATTCTACGAGAATTCAGGCCTCGTTGGCCACCTATGTAGCTCATGTCCCTATCCAGGACATATGTAGAGCTGCCATGTGGTTCTCTGTCCACACCTTTTCTTCGTGTTATGCGATTGTCTCCCAAGTACGGGATGACGCTGGGTTTGGTAGGGCAGTACTGCGTCCCGGAAACCCTTAAACTCTTACCCACCTCCATCAGATATAGCTTGGAGTCACCTACTGTGGAATACGCTTGAGCAATCACTTGAAGAAGAAAGGACAGTTACCTGCTCTGTAACTGGCGTTCTTCGAGGTGTGTTTCTCAGGTGTATTCCACATCCCTCCCTCCTTCCCCTCTGTCGGAGTTGTCTGGCAAGAAGGAACTGAGGGTGGGGGGGAGTGCGCAGCTCCCCTTATAGCGCGATGTAGAGGCGCCACTCCAGGGGTCGCCGTGGTGCTTCCCCCGTACGGGTACTGCTAAGGGAAAAACATCCAGCACTGGTGCACATAGCGAGCACGCACACCTACTGTGGAATACACCTGAGCAACACATCTCGAAGAACGCCAGTTACGGAACAGGTAACTGTCCTTTCCCAAACTGGAATTCGTGAACTCCTGGGGGTTCATGAAATGTTACAGGGAGTTCTCAGGAAAAAAATCCCTAATGGCAGAGCTGTCCCTAGGAAATCTGGGCAGCACAGGGCCAGCTGCACAGCGCCCCTGGACTTCTAAGAGCTAAGCAGATCAAAGCAAGTATATCTATCACACTAAAATTTAAACTTCAAAACTCCTTCTAAGAAATGGAAAGGGAGGTGGATATTTTTTAAAATTAAATACGCAGCTAGTATTGTTCTTCATAATAATTTTAAAAACAAGTTTAAGCTTTGTTGTACTGTGTGGTGTTTGCCTGGACTGCTCAAGACCTGAATGCTTATGTAGGAGGAACAATTTGAGTTCGCTTCTTAAATACCTTCATGCTGTTTCACATCTGATACTCCCTGATATAACATAGGAGCTTTGTCTTATAATAGTCTTATTCAAAGTAATACAAGCTATGAAAGTGAGATCTTGGAAGAGTGTTGCCATTTTCATAATGTAATAAAAATACTGTAATGATAAATAATAATAATAATAAATAGTGTGTAATGAGCATGTCATAAAAACAGATTTTATATTTCCAAGATCACTGCTTTTATAATTTATACTCAGGTAAAGGAGAAAATCCTGTTAGGAGGGGGTTCGTGAGACTTGATATTTTAGGTGAAAGGGGTTCACGGATTGGTAAAGTTTGGGAACTACTGTGTTAAAATAATATAAAACTATACTGTTTTTATACAATTAATTAAAATGATAGTTATATTGATAGTGATTATTTATTGTAATGACACTCCGTAGTGTTCTAGGTACTTCCCAATACAAATAAAAAGACATGATTCCTCTTCAAAGAGCTTACAGACATTTCACACATGATGCAGAGAGGGGTTATCAAAAAAATAGGGACAGGTAAGGAAAAAAGGATCATGTCAACTTCAGTAATGCCATGTGCCTACTCACCAAAGGTGGTGCACAGCTTGATGGAATACATTTTCATTCTGTTTTAAATAAGGTTAATAAACAAAATAAGTAGATGACTTAGTTTATTGCAGATGTTTTCAAACTGTGGGCCATGCCCCACTACGGGGGTGTGAAGGAACGTTCTGGGGGGAAGGCGGGGGAAAGTGGCGACACCAGGTGGCTTGGGCCAGCCCCGTGTGGCAGGACTCGGGGAGGGAGCACCACCTCACCCTCGACTCACCTCAGTGGCCCCCCCAGCCTGTGGGCCAGTGTCAACATCTGCCGCAGCCACGCCAATTTCTGCTCCTGGCAACCTCCACACCCAGTGCTGGCTCTTCCCCTAGAGACTGTCACATGCGCTTTTCCTGACCCTGAAAATCCAAGAAGGGGAGGGGCAAATATAATGTCTATTTTTGTCTGGGTTGGAGGGCGCAGGCACAACCAAAAATTGTAATTCAGAGGGGAGAACCACTGGTTCATTGCATTGGAGAAGATATGGGTCTTCAGGACGGATGTAATAAGGAAATGGCACTCAATGTACAGAACAGCACAGGAAGGAAATTCTATGTTTTACAGTTGGAGGCAGACCTCCTGTTGTAGGATCTGTGGAAAGATACATGTGAGCTTCCTCCAAGTAATGCAGAAGAGGACGTTGTCATAATATTGCATGAAACAGGAAGTGCAGCTGATCATTAACAAAAGAATGAAAGTGATTGTACCCAACCTGTGGTCAAGTGCAGAAAGTAAACAAAATTATTTTTCTTCTTCCAGTGCTGGTCCCTGTGTGTATTCTACCTGTATGGGTGTGCACATGTGCTCCATACACCCAGCACTGGAGAATTCTTGAAAGCATGTGTCCCTGCCTTCCTCATGTTTCCAACCAGAGGTACAAGGGGGGAACTGGACTCCAGCTCAGTCTCCAGTTCTTACCACATGGTCTGAGTTGGAACCTCCAGTGTCCAGAGTTTTCCTTCAATTTCTTCAATCTATAAAATACTACAGAAATTGTCTTAGTGCCTTTTTGTATATAGTTCTCTATATTAGTTTTTATAGCTTTTAGCAGAGTTTTTTTTAGTTAATTAGATTCCTTGCTTTGAGGAACTCCCCTTCCCCTGTACCCCATTATGGGTATTGGACTGTGCCCAGAACTCTGGGCTTCAAAAGCTGTGTCCTGCCCCCACTCCTTCTCAGTCAGCGACCACCACTGGTGCTGTTTGTACTGTCATAGAGAGGCACACGTCACAGCTGGGTGTAACATCTGCCACTCTTTCCTCACCCTACCTGTAAGGAGAAAGGAACTTTGGCTTAGAAAACACCTCGTGGGAGAAGGCCATGTCTGACCCAGGCCAAGGAACCCTGCTGTACATCTACCTGAATCGACATGGAGCATGCCTCTCACCATTAGGTCAGACTCTGTTGCAGGGGAATCCATACCCACAGCTCCCTCCTCCCCCAGTCAGGGTCTCGTTGGGGAGGCAGAGAATGCTTGCACAAGCCTAACAGCAGGTCTCCCCCTAAGTCTGCTTCAAAGACATCCAGATAGCTCTGCTCATTCAGCCCCTAAGGATTGAGTACTTCCTATGTCTGAAGGCCACAGCTGTAAATCCCATAAAGCCCAGGGGTCTATTGTTACCAGACCCCCTACCAGCGACATCTTCTCCACTGGTACCCTCCAAGTCAAAAAATCAGTATCTATCAGTTCTGACACAGTCAGGGCTTCTGCCACCAGTGGGTACCCTGCAGTCTAATACTCCAGCCACATGGAGTCTCCCAGTCCGTCCTTAGACCCTTTCAACATGACTGCTTCAAAATCTTTATGCCAACCAGGGAATTTCCATTATTTATTTATTTATTTATTTGTATTACCATAGCACTTAGAAGACATGACAACAAAAATCCCCTACTGTCCTTTTAAGATAGTTTCCAGAGACACAAAAGGGACTTTTCCTGGGCCAAGGATCTGGACCATCTAACAAAGTGCCTTTACATCATTGTCCCTTTAAAACCCATGCAGGTGCACACTATTACATGACTTATTTAAACTCCTACTATGCCAATCGCATACCACAAGTAAGGTTTTTAAAGTGGGCCACAGCAAATTGATTATGCTACTTAGAGGTTGGTTCTCCAAAAATTCCTCTCCTCATGAGCTGCTTCTGTATTTGGGAATGTAGTGGACATAATGCTCTCTTTGTAGACTATTTACAGCTCATTCAGTCCTCTGAATGAAGATTTCCTTTCCTGAGGCCTAACAAAAAAAAACAAAGCTACTTGTGTTTTGGACTATTGGTTTGTTGTTTGGTTTTTAGTGTTTTAAGCTTCTTGGGAGTGCTTTTGGTTTTTGTTTTGTTTTAAAAAAAATTCGTATTTCAGGAGTTCCAGTCTGTTCACTCTGGTCTCAGTATAAAAACCCAAGGGCCTGATCCAACTCTCATCAAACCCTTTGACTTATCAACTGAAATTAGTGATTTTTTTCAATGTTTTCAGGATAGCTCTGGAGCTATATGTTAAATTTGTCTTAGATTTGCTGTTAAAAATATCTTTCTGGATTTGTAGTGTTTTCTTGCATTGCAAATTTATTTTCATTTTAAGCTCTTATGACTAAAACACAAAGAGAACAATCTGATAATTGCTCTAGCTGCCTCCCAGACCTAAGAGATTAATTGTTGTTTGTTTTTATTCTTGTGTTCTACTTTAAAGCACAAGTGGTTTGTTTCCATCATTGTTCATAACCATTTACTTACTTTATTTTTTAACAAGTGATACAAAGTAAGGGTGTCAAGTGATTAAAAAAATTAATCTTGATTTAAAAAATTAATCATGATTAATTGCACAATTAATCAAATTTCTATGCGATTAATTGCACTGTTAAACAATAATAGAATACCATTTATTTAAATATATTGATTTCTGTTAAAACACAAAATAGAAAGTGTACAGTGCTCACTTTGTATGTATTTTTGATTGCAAGTATTTGCACTGTAAAAAAACAAGAGAAATAGTATTTTTCAATTCACCTAATACAAGTATTGTAGTGCAATCTCTTTATCATGAAAGTTGAATTTACAAATCTAGAAATAAGTAGAAAAAAACCCTCAGTCAAAAATAAAATCATGTAAAAATTTTGAGCCTGCAGGTCCACTCAGTCCTACTTCTTGTTCAGCCGATCGCTCAGACTAACAAGTGTCAAGGTTCCCTTGTGGACGGCTCAGGAACAGGGATGGGTGGGGAAGCTTGCCTGGCTTGGCTGCGTGTGACCATCCCCACCCTCTTGGCCAGCTTCACCTGGTTGGTCAAGTCTTCCCCCAGTAGCATGGGGATGGGATAATTATCACAGACTGCAAAAGCCCACATTCCTGACCAGCCCTTGTACTGGACAGACAATTTAGCTGTAGGCAAGTTTAAAGATTTTGACATGAAGGGGTGAATTGTCACTTGGGCCTCTGGGTTGATTAATTTGGGGTTCACTAAGGATTGGTGGATAGCTGACACTTGTGCTCTGGTGTCTCTCCATGCGATAACCTTCTTTCCGCCCACTCTCAAGGTTTCCCTTCGCTCTGAGGGTATTTGAGAGGCATCTGGGCCTGGGGTTCCTTGGTGTGATGGTGGTGTAATGAACTGTACTCTGTTGGGGTTCTTGGGGCAGTTGGCCTTTATGTGTCCCAGTTCATTACACTTAAAACATTGCCCAGCTGACTGGTCACTGGGCAGAGGTGGGTTGCTGGAGACTGGTGAGGTACGACAATAGGGGGTCTGGGGCTTTCCTTGGGTTGTAGGTGAGGTCTTGGGTTGTCCCTGGTGATAGGGCTTATTTTCGGTTTGCCCTCTGTAATATTCGCTCCCCTTGCTAGTATTTTTTTTCTTTTCTGCCACTTCCACCCATTTGGCTCCAATCTCCCCTGCCTCGGTTACAGTTTTGGGCTTCCCATCTAGGATGTACCTTTCTATTTCCTCAGGAACACTCTCTAAGAACTGCTCCATTTGCATTAGGAAGGACAGCTCTGCCAGAGAGTTATCATTTGCTCCTGATATCCAGGCATCTCAATTCTTTCCAATGTGGTAGGCATGTCAGGTAAATGACACATCTGGTTTCTACCTTAGCGCTCTGAACCGCTGACAGGCATGCTCAGGTGTTAGCCCCATTCTGATTCTGGCCTTGGTTTGAAAAAGTTTATAATCGTTCATGTTTTCCCTAGGCATTTCAGCTGCCACCTCTGCTAAGGGTCCACTGAGCTGTGGCCTCAGCTCTATCATGTACTGGTCTGTAGAGATTTGTACCAAGGCAGGCCCTTTCAAAATTTTCTAAGAAGGCCTCAGTATCATCACCTGCCTTGTAGGTGGGGAATTTCCTGGGATGGGGAACAGTACCTGGAGAAGGGTTTTTAGGGTTGGCTGTTCCATCCTGCTTAGCCTTTTCTAATTCCAGGGCCTGCTGGTGGGCCTCCCTTTGGATCAACATCTCTTTTTCTTTCATCTCCAGCTCTTTTTGTTTCATCTCCATAGCTCTCCTGTGGTCAGCCTCTTTGGCTTTCTCTTCTGCGTCCAGCCTAGCCAGTTCCTGTTTCACTGCTTCCTTGGTACTCATTTTCCTGCTTTCTTGTGCTGGCTACCTCCTCTGCAGCTCACTGAAACTTGGGATGCACTCAGCAGGGCTGCTTGGTTAACAGAGATTTTCTAACTAGCTATACCCGAGAGGTAGAAAGAAAGAAAACAATTCAGCTTGTAAATTCCCTTTTGCTGGCTGCTTGCTCACAGCTTAAAGCCTCCTCTTAACAAAGACCCTTGTTAAAACTTAACACCTCTGCCCTCAGGCTGCTTTCCAAGCAGCTAGAAAGGAGAAAAAAAAATCCTACTGGTAAAAATCCCAAACCGCTGCTCACCATGTCAAGGTTCTTTCCCCACTCTGAACTTTAGGGTACAAATGTGGGGACCTGCATGAACACTTCTAAGCTTAATTACTAGCTTAGATCTGGTAACACTGCCACCACCCAGAAATTTCAGTGTCTGGGGCACTACCTGTCCCCCCAAAACTTTCCCCTCCCTGAGCTGCCTTGAGGGACTTCACCAATTCCCTGGGGAACACAGATCCAAACCCCTTGGATCTTAAAACAAGGAGAAATTTACCATTCCCCTCCTTTCCCCCCACCAATCCCTGGTGAGTCCAGATCCAATCCCCTTGGATCTTAAAACAAGGAAAAATCAATCAGGTTCTTAAAAAGAAAGCTTTTAATTAAAGAAAGAAAAGGTAAAAATTATCTCTGTAAAATCAGAATGGAAAATGCTTTACAGGGTAATCAGATTCCTATAGACCAGAGGGGCCCCCCTCTAGCCTTAGGTTCAAAGTTACAGCAAACAGAGGTAAAATCCTTCCAGCAAAAGAAGCATTTATAAGTTGAGAAAACACACATAAGACTAACACGCCTTGCCTGGCTAATTACTCACAAGTCTGAAACATGAGAGACTGATTCAGAAAGATTTGGAGAGCCTGGATTGATGTCCCGTCCCTTTCAGTCCCGAGAGCGAACAACAACAACACAAAAAGCACAAACAAAGACTTCCCTCCACCAAGATTTGAAAGTATCTTGTCCCCTCACTGGTCCTCTGGTCAGGTGTCAGCCAGGTTTACTGAGCTTCTTAACCCTTTACAGGTAAAAAAGACATTAACCCTTAACTATCTGTTTATGACAACAAGGTTATTTACATTTGCAGGAGATAATGCTGCCTGCTTCTTGTTTACAACGGCATGTGAAAGTGAGAACAAGTGTCCTCATGGAACTGTTGCAGCCGTGTCGTAAGATATTTACATGCCAGATTCACATGTCCCTTCATGCTTCAACCACCATTCCAGGGGACATGCATCCATGCTGATGATGGGTTCTGCTCGATAACAATCCATTGCGGACTGACACATGTTCAGTTTCATTATCTGAGTCAGAAGTCACCAGCAGAAGGTTGATTTGCTTTTTGGTGGTTTGGGTTCTGTAGTTTCCGCATCAAAGTGTTGCTCTTTTAAGACTTCTGAAAACATGCTCCACACCACACCCCTCTCAGATTTTGGAAAACACTTCACTTTCTTAAATCTTGGGGTGAATGCTGTAGCTATCTTTAGAAATCTCACATTGGTACCTTCTTCAACATGTGCTGGATCATCATCTGAGACTTCTATAACATGAAATATATGGCAGAATGCGAGTAAAACAGAGCAGGAGACATACAATTCTCCCCCAAGGAGTTCAGTCACAAATTTAATTAACATGGTCTTTTTTTTAATGAGGGTCATCAGCATGGAAATATGTCCTCTGGAATGGTGGCCGAAGCATGAAGCTGCATATGAATATTTAGCATATCTAACATATAAATACCTTGCAATGCTGGCTACAAAAGTGCCATGCAAATACCTGTTCTCACTTTCTGGTGACATAAATAAAATGAGGGCAGCATTATCTCCTGTAAATGTAAACAAACTTGGTTGTCTTAGCCATTGAATGAACAAGAACTAGGACTGAGTGGACTTGTAGGTTCTAAAGTTTTACATTGTTTTGTTTTTGAGTGTAGTTATGTAACAAAAAAAATCTACATTTGTAAGTTGCACTTTCATAACAAAGAGATTGCACTACAGTACTTGTATGAGGCGAACTGAAAAATACTATTTCTTTTGTTTATCATTTTTACAATGCAAATATTTGTAATAAAAAACAATATATGCTTTGATTTCAGTTACAACACTGAATACAATATATATGAAAATGGAGAAAAACATCCAAAATATTTAATAAATTTCAAGTATCAGAGGGGTAGCCGTGTTAGTCTGGATCTGTAAAAGCAGCAAAGAGTCCTGTGGCACCTTATAGACTAACAGACGTTTTGGAGCATGAGCTTTCGTGGGTGAATATCCACTTCGTCAGACGTTTTGGAGCATGAGCTTTCGTGGGTGAATACCCACTTCGTCAGATGTATCTGACGAAGTGGGTATTCACCCACGAAAGCTCATGCTCCAAAACGTCTGTTAGTCTATAAGGTGCCACAGGACTCTTTTCTGCTTTTAATAAATTTCAGTTGGTATTCCAGTGTTTAACAGTGCGATTAAAACCATGATTAATCATGATTAATTTTTTTGAGTTAATCGCATGAGTTAACTGTGATTAATCAACATCCCTAATTCAAAGGAGCTAGAACTACTCTGTTTATTCCTGAAATAGGTTTGTCTCAAAAGATAAAAGCACCTTTAACAGTAACCAGCTAAAGAAAATCTGTTCAGCATTTTCAGTATTTAGTGATATGCCTAAAAGGTAATAATGTATAAAAAGAAAAGATGAAAAATCCATGCAGCCACAGACCCAGCATAGGTTAGAACAGCATCAGGGTTGCTTTGACTTATTCCTGGGTGCCTGTGGATCAGGGGGTCATTCTTGCAGCCATAAATAGCCACATGCACAAGGACATTCCATCCACGCCCCATTCTCCTAACCATCTACACAGGGAACATTCGTGGGTGGCCAGATCCACTTGGTTTTAAGGCCTTACACCAGCAAAACAACACAAAGAGCCTATAGCACAATGGTGAATTGCTCTATGTTTTGAAAGTGCATCTCTTACTCAAGAGCTATTCAGTGCCTCCAAGTTAATGAGACTAACACCAATACTGCTATTCTTATTTCATTACTATTTTATGGCATTATGTGCCCTTTAAACCACAGCAGAGGAGAGTTCTATGTGCCAATTACAGGCAGTCCTTACTAACAGTGAGCCTACCGCAGTACCAGATTATTTGCCAAACTAGTGGGAGGTGCTGCAGGCTCAGTTTAGATATGCTCTAGTTTACCTAGAAGGTATGGGCTTCATGCAGGAATTCTTGGTGAAATTCTACAGCCTAAATTGTGCAAGCAGTCAGAGGTTCTCAAACTGGGGGTCAGGACCCCTCAGGAGGTCGCAAGGTGATTACATGGGCGGTCACGAGCTGTCAACCTCCACCCCAAACCCTGCTTTCCTCCAGCATTTATAATGGTGTTAAATATATACAAAAGTGTTTTTAATTTATAAGGGGGGGTCGCACTCAGAGGCTTGCTGTGTGAAAGGGGTCATCAGTTCAAAAGTTTGAGAGCCACTGCACTAGATGATCACAATTAAGGCTAAGATTTAGTCATGAGTATTTTTAGTAAAAGTCATGGACAGGTCACGGGCAGTCCATGACTTGTACTATATACCGCTGACTGAATCTTGGGTGCTCTTGGGGTGGAGGCGCGCCAGGGACGCCATGGATGCTCTGGGGAAGGGGATGGCGGTGCACGGCCCAGAACCGCTGCTGGTGCTCACAGGGGAGGGGCTGTGGCATGCGGCCTCGGGGGACGGGGGAAGAGGGCTGAGAGTGCTGCTGCTGCTGAGGGAGGGGGGGCAGTGGCCCAAGACTGCCCCAGCTGCAGCAGCAGGTGCGGCTGGCTTGGAGACCACCCAAGCTGCTCAGGGCAGCCCTGGGGTCAGTCACAATGGCTGCTGCAGAAGTCACGGAGGTCCCAGAAAGTCACGAAATTCATGACTTCCATGACAGACTCGCAGTCTTAATCATAATGGTCACTTCTGGCCAGGGTGGATTTATGATTTAAATCACTAGTCAGGAAGATTCGATTTAATCATGATTTTCTACATAAAAGTGCATTCTTGTTGGTTGTTATAACCTTAATATATATTCTTCACAACTCAGAGATAGATGTAGGTTTCATATTTAGAAGGTACACACTATAAATTTAAGTGATTTATTTTGAAAACTTTTCAGATTAGTTTTACAGTTATATCAGAAAATGAATGATTGATTGGTTATTTCATTTACCAAAGGTAATTGAAGCAGATATTTATCAAGGTGAACTATCTCCAATTCAACAGGTTAATCATTAATATTTGGAGGATTTTCTTGCCATGCTGTATTAGGAGGAGAACATCCCCAAACAGACATTTTAAATTGTTTTATTTAACTAAAACAACAATGTTATGTATTCTGGATTTTTTTCTTCAACAACAAATATATAATATTTTAACAAAACAAGCATGAATTTTTGAATTTAATTGAACATTAACGTTTTTTAAATCAGGTTTGTTTTTGTCAAATTGTTTTTAACTAAAATAGGTTTAACTAAGAGTCAAATGTAATTTTTTAGGAAACAAAAACAACAATTAAATGGACTATGTCAGCCAGGTCAACATGAGAAACTTAAAATATTGGCTTCTGCAGCTAACTCAGTCATCTTCACCTTCATTTTCCTATTTGTTCATAATCTGGAAAAGCAGAACAAGCTTTCCTGCTTTTTCAGGTCCCAAACGATTTCTCAATTTGGAATGAATTAGTCCAAAGGAAGAAAATATTCTTTCTACACCGGCAGAAGAAGCTACTGCTGTTAAAAGTGAGATTATCTCTTCAGTAGTCTCTGACTCCAAGTGCTTAAGTTACTTCCACCAGTTCACTGGTGTGACTTTCTTTAAAACATCATCAGTAAACATATATTTCTTGAATGGTTCTTATTCCCAGACAGGGTCTCTTTTACGGCCTGCTGCCATTATAGATTTTCCCTTCTAGTGAGAGAATTGTATGGTAGATCTCAAATCAATGGAGGCTACGGTCAGAAAGACCTCAAGACTTCTGGAATATGCTGCTCAAACAGTTTCACTTTTGTTTCTACTGCCTGTCCCCCCTTCTCACATTTACCTCCAGACTCTTTCTCCTTGTCCAGATCTATTCTGCCCTCAACAATCGTCTATTCATTGAACTTTTTGAAACGTTGCACTTTTAGAGAGAGGTAAGGGGTTGACTCCGTGTACACAAATTTGCAAAGGGACAATAGGGTTGAGGTCTGTTATTTCTCACCTCTATCTATTATTTATTTATTTGTTTGTTTATTTAAAAACATTTTTGCTGTTAACAAGCAGGTTACCTCTGGAGACGCAAATCCATAGTTTGAGAACTGCAAAACTAATCATCTCTGATGGTATCTTCTAGACCGGGGTGGGCAAACCTGTGGTAGGATTTTTTTGCCAGCATCCAGTCTGTAATGGCATTTCGTTAAGATTAGGGTTCTTTAGGTGGGAAGAATGGTGAACTTCCTTGCACCCTCCTCCCCCCCCCTTTTTTTTTTTAACCTATACTCTATTTCTGTTACACTTCTTCCCACCCCACTCCCCCATTTCCCTTCCTCACCTGCCCTGCTCCTTTCCTCAGTGGGATTATGGTGTCACTGTCTTGCGTTCCTGTTGTTTCTCCCTGTCTGTAGCTATCTTAACGACCTGGACCGTATAGCAGAACCTGCCTATCTGCCCACCCAACAAGATGTGCTTAGAGTTCGAGTCCCAACAACAGGGATCATTGAATATCCATTCGACTTACAAAGCGTCATTTTCAGGTAGAAAACAAGAAAAAACGCTTAATACATTTCTTTTTGTTTTTGTTGTATGTTAGTTATATAGAATATCACATACTGGTAAAAAAAAATGTGTAAACATAAAATGATTCCGCACTTTAGTTATTTGTTTGATCATTTTGTTTCTTCGTTATTGTGCACAAGTTGTTACCAACTGACTATAAGGAATAAGTAAAGAGATCAAGAGAGGAAGAGAAAATGAACTTGTGTATGTTTTAATTCAGTTCTTATGGTCATAGTGAAATAATTTGGAATTAATTTTTTAAAAATATGTATAGCAATGTTTAATTACAAATTATATGTATGTTAACATATATAAACCAAAGTCAGTTGTGCATCCTCTTTTCCTATTTATTAGATGAAGCTCAAAGGTAAACTTAGAGGGCTTAATTTTTAATGAGTAGTTCACATATTTGCAAGCTTACTTTTATTTCTACAAATAATTTTACACACAGTTAATTTCAAGTGCAAATGCTGTCATTTAAAAATATAAATACTTGATTGCACCTGCAGATTAAACATATAAGTAAGAGCTTTTGGGCTGATAATTAATTGTCGGTGCAAAACTTTGCCTGCAAAAGTGAGATTGAGTTGAGGCTCTTTTGGAATTCAGGATGAGAATCAACTTAAACTCTGAAAATGCTTATTTCATGTTACGTGCCAAGATTTCTTTAGCTCATGTTCATTGTTTTCAGTAGGAATACTCAATACCTTGTATGCATTTCACTACTATTCCTCCGTATCTGTGTCACCAAGTGCTAAAGCTTTTAAATGAATACAGAATAATGGGGTGTTGCAATTACAGATTCAAAATGCAAAAAGAGGACATTTATGCTATCATACCAGATTTCAATCTGTTATATGCTTGTTCCATCATATTCTTCATGTGAATAAAGTGTAATAGGAATAGTATAATTTTTTTCTGATTGTATTTAATTATTTTTAATTGTAACATTGTGTCATTTTTAAGCAGCTGATGCTGAAGGAATGGATGAACCCCTATCCAAGCACATATAAAGAAAGGACTAACTTCTGTTCTTGGCAGAAATTGAAAAAACATTTTAGGCACTTTCAATAAAACATGTTTTTCAAATTTTATGTTGATTCTAAGTTTACTTATGTGTCACATGCTCACTTATCCCATCCAAAATATTAAATTGTATTTCTCACTAGATCATCTGTCCCCCAATATATGTTGATTTGTTATCTTTTGAAAATTATTTGCTACTTGCAAAATATATCTTGTAATTATATGGAAAAAATACAGAAACTATTTCAGTTACAGTCGTTTTTTCTTTGGCTACAGACTGCTTTACCACAGGCTCTGCATGCCTGTTTCTGCTAAATCTATGGGGCTGGGTCCTGCAAGCGCTCCCCAAGTGGTGCTCAGAATTACTTCAATGAGATTTCTGCATGCAGAGCACTTGAGAGGATGAAGCTCATAATTATTAAAATCTATAAGCCGTGTCACGCTTAAAAAGGAAACATGGCAACTTGCCTCCCCCACAACACACATTCTGTTGATTTTTAAATATTAATGGAATGGCTGCTAACAAAAGAAGGGATTTTTTTTTTTTTTTTGGTTTCCACCCAAATTGTTCATTACCTACATTGCTGAATTTGATGCTCCATAAGTGGATGTACATTGATTTTTATTAGGCTTTGTTTTCCCCTGGAATTGATGTGGATTTTGTTAACCTTGCAGAATGGTGGATGTAGGAGGCCAACGATCAGAAAGAAGAAAATGGATACATTGCTTTGAAAATGTCACATCTATCATGTTTCTAGTAGCCCTTAGTGAATATGATCAAGTACTTGTGGAGTCAGACAATGAGGTAAGCACTGACTGAAAGCCCTCTCTTGAGCATTGCAATTGATTGAACCCTGAGCTCCTGGTTTAGTGAACTATGGAGAGCTGTGTTTTTCACATGATTATTTGGGAATTATGTAGGGGAGCCTCGAAAGGAGTAGAATGAAAGAAATAATACTTAGTACTTACCAGTTCATCTCAAGGTAACTAGCTGTTCTGTCAGGGTCTCTGAGCAGATTGGTATGTTCAGTCCCAAACGTTTTCCATGTGGCTACCAGCAGTATCATACAACTACAGCTTGCAAAAGCAACAGTAATGCAGAGATCAAAAGGCTGATCTTCAAATGCTATTGTACAAACTGATCCCATGTATGAATGAACTTTGGAGCAAAGCAGTTTTTTGCTGCAGTAGAATCTAGTTGATTACAAAGAAATTATTTATGGTAGGTATTTGTGCAGCTAGAGTTTCTGATGGAACCCTACAGGTAGGGTCTGTAAGGTTGGAGTGATTACAAGGATATTACATTTCAGACTATCTGGAATGCAAAATGAAATGCCTCGATGATGGAATTTGCTAGCTGTTTTTGAAATTGTAAATCCAGATCCTAAAGCACTGGGAGAGGCTAACAACTTCATTTCAATATTTCTTAGCATAGCGTTTATGCTAGGTTATATTTTCTCTTGCAGCTTTTACCATGAGAAAAAGCAAAAAGTAGAAAATGGTGTAGTACAAAACTCATTGGCAGAATTAGCTTTTTGTGATTTTGACAGATAATATCAACGTTTATTTTTCAGCACTTTGTTCTTTTATTATCTATTTTAAATTTCAGAGTTGCAGGAAATTATGTGGGGGGCTGAGAAATTAATTATTTTATGACAGTAAATGTTGAGATTCAAAAAATCAAAACTTTTTAGCCATTAAAACACAAATTATTAATGTCACATGTCAAAATATTAGTGCTGTCAATTAATCGCAGTTAACTCACGCAATTAACTAAAAAAAATTGCAGTTAAAAAAAATTGCAATTTTAATCACATTGTTAAACAATAGAATACCAATTGAAGTTTATTACGGATTTTGGATGTTTTTCTACATTTTCATATATATATATTCATATATATTGTATTCTGTGTTGTAATTGAAATCAAAGTGTATATTATTTTTTATTACAAATATTTGCACTGTAAAAATGATAAAAAGAAGAAATAATATTTTTTAATTCTCCTCATACAAGTACACCTTTACCCCGATATAACACAGCCCAATATAACATGAATTCGGATATAACGCGGTAAAGCAGTGCTCCGGGGCGGGGGGGAAGTGGGTGCGGAGCTGCATGCTCCGGCGGATCAAAGCAAGTTCAATATAACACGGTTTCACCTGTAACATGGTAAGATTTTTTTGGGTCCTGAGAACAGCGTTATATTGGGGTAGAGGTGTACTGTAATGTAATCTCTTTGCTGTGAAAGTGCAACTTATGAATGTAGATTTCCTATTGTTATATAACTACACTCAAAAACAAAACAATGTAAAATTTTAGAGCCTACAAGTCCACTCAGTCCTACTTCTTCAGCCAATGACAAACAAGTTTGTTTACATTTAAAGGAGATAATGCTGCCCTCTTCTTATTTACAGTGTCACCAGAAAGTGAGAACAGGTATTTGCATGGCACTTTTGTAGCCAGCATTGCAAGGCATTTATGTGCCCGATATGCTAAATGTTCATATGCCTCTTCATGCTTTGGCCACCATTCCAGAGGATATGCTTCCATGCTGATGATGCTCATTAAAAAAAAAATGTGTTAATTAAATTTGTGATTGAACTCCTTGGGGGAGAAGTGTATGTCCCCTGCTCTGTTTTACCTGCATTCTGCCATATACTTCATGTTACAGCAATTTCTCATAGACTCATAGACTCTAGGACTGGAAGGGACCTCGAGAGGTCATCGAGTCCAGTCCCCTGCCCTCATGGCAGGACCAAATACTGTCTAGACCATCCCTGATAGACATTTATCTAACCTACTCTTAAATATCTCCAGAGATGGAGATTCCACAACTTCCCTAGGCAATCTATTCCAGTGTCTAACTACCCTGACAGTTAGGAACTTTTTCCTAATGTCCAGCCTAAATCTCCCTTGCTGCAGTTTAAGCCCATTGCTTCTTGTTCTATCATTGGAGGCTAAGGTGAACAAGTTTTCTCCCTCCTCCTGATGACACCCTTTTAGATACCTGAAAACTGCTATCATGTCCCCTCTCAGTCTTCTCTTTTCCAAACTAAACAAACCCAATTCCTTCAGCCTTCCTTCATAGGTCATGTTCTCAAGACCTTTAATCATTCTTGTTGCTCTTCTCTGGACCCTCTCCAATTTCTCCACATCTTTCTTGAAATGCGGTGCCCAGAACTGGACACAATACTCCAGTTGAGGCCTAACCAGCGCAGAGTAAAGCGGAAGAATGACTTCTCGTGTCTTGTTTACAACACACCTGTTAATGCATCCCAGAATCACGTTGCTTTTTTTGCAACAGTATCACACTGTTGACTCATATTAAGCTTGTGGTCCACTATGACCCCTAGATCTCTTTCTGCCATACTCCTTCCTAGACAGTCTCTTCCCATTCTGTATGTGTGAAACTGATTGTTCCTTCCTAAGTGGAGCACTTTGCATTTATCTTTATTGAACTTCATCCTGTTTACCTCAGACCATTTCTCCAACTTGTCCAGATCATTTTGAATTTTGACCCTGTCCTCCAAAGCAGTTGCAATCCCTCCCAGTTTGGTATCGTCCGCAAACTTAATAAGCGTACTTTCTATGCCAACATCTAAATCGTTGATGAAGATATTGAACAGAACCGGTCCCAAAACAGACCCCTGCGGAACCCCACTTGTTATACCTTTCCAGCAGGATTGGGAGCCATTAACAACTACTCTCTGAGTATGGTTATCCAGCCAGTTATGCACCCACCTTATAGTAGCCCCATCTAAATTGTACTTTCCTAGCTTATCTATAAGAATATCATGCGAGACCGTATCAAATGCCTTACTAAAGTCTAGGTATATCACATCCACCGCTTCTCTCTTATCCACAAGGCTCGTTATCCTATCAAAGAACGCTATGAGATTAGTCTGACACGATTTGTTCTTTACAAATCCATGCTGGCTATTCCCTATCACCTTACCACCTTCCAAGTGTTTGCAGGTGATTTCTTTGATTACTTGCTCCATTATCTTCCCTGGCACAGAAGTTAAACTAACTGGTCTGTAGTTTCCTGGGTTGTTTTTATTTCCCTTTTTATAGATGGGCACTATATTTGCCCCCTTCCAGTCTTCTGGAATCTCCCCGTCTCCCATGATTTCCCAAAGATAATAGCTAGAGGCTCAGATACCTCTTCTATTAACTCCTTGAGTATTCTAGGATGCATTTCATCAGGCCCTGGTGACTTGCAGGCATCTAACTTTTCTAAGTGATTTTTTACTTGCTCTTTCCTTATTTTCTCTTCTAAACCTACCCTCTTCCCATAAGCATTCACTATACTAGACATTCCTTCAGACTTCTCAGTGAAGACCGAAACAAAGAAGTCATTAAGCATCTCTGCCATTTCCAAGTCTCCCGTTACTGTTTCTCCCTCCTCATTGAGCAGTGGGCCTACCCTGTCCTTAGTCTTCCTCTTGCTTCTAATGTATTGATAAAAAGTCTTCTTGTTTCCCTTTATTCCCATAGCTAGTTTGAGTTCATTTTGTGCCTTTGCTTTCCTAATCTTGCCTCTGCATTCCTGTGTTATTTGCCTATATTCATCCTTCGTGATCTGACCTAGTTTCCATTTTTTATATGACGCCTTTTTATTTTGTAGGTCACGCAAGATCTCAAGGGTAAGCCAAGGTGGTCTTTTGCCACATTTTCTATCTTTCCTAACCATCGGAATAACTTGCTTTTGGGCCCTTAATAGCGTCCCTTTGAAAAACTGCCAACTTTCCTCAGTTGTTTTTCCTCTCAGTCTTAATTCCCATGGGACCTTGCCTATCAGCTCTCTGAGCTTACCAAAATCCGCCTTCCTGAAATCCATTGTCTCTATTCTGATGTACTCCCTTCTACCCTTCCTTAGAATTGCAAATTCTGTGATTTCATGATCACTTTCACCCAAGCTTCCTTCTACTTTCAAATTCTCAACAAGTTCCTCCCTATTTGTCAAAATCAAGTCTAGAACAGCTTCCCCCCTAGTAGCTTTTTCAACTTTCTGAAATAAAAAGTTGTCTGCAATGCAGTCCAGGAACTTATTGGATAGTCTGTGCCCCGCGGTGTTATTTTCCCAACATATATCTGGATAGTTGAAGTCCCCCATCACCACCAAATCTTGGGCTTTGGATGATTTTGTTAGTTGTTTGAAAAAAGCCTCATCCACCTCTTCCGCCTGATTAGGTGGCCTGTAGTAGACTCCCAGCACGACATCACCTGTGTTTTTTACCCCTTTTAGCCTAACCCAGAGACTCTCCACCCTTCCGTCTCCTATGTCCATCTCCACCTCAGTCCAAGTGTGTACATTTTTAGTATATAAGGCAACACCTTATATATTTCGGATGATTAGCCAGCACATGTTGTTCATTTTAAGAAAACTTTCACTGCAGATTTGACAAAACGCAAAGAAGGTACCAATGTGAGATTTCTAAAGATAGCTACAGCACTGGACCCAAGGTTTAAGAATCTGAAGTGCCTTCCAAAATCTGACAGGGATGGGGAGTGGAGCATGCTTTCAGAAGTCTTAAAAGAGCAACACTTCAATGCTGAAACTACAGAATATGAGCCACCAAAAAAGCAAATCAGCCTTCTGCTGGTGACACATGACTCAGATAATGAAAATGAACATGTATCGGTCCACACTTCTTTGGATTGTTACCAAGCAGAACCAGTCATCAGCGTATTCGCATGTCCCATTAAATGGTGGTTGAAGCATGAAGGGACATGAATCTGGCATGTAAATATCTTGCGACGCCGGCTGCAACAGTGCCATGAGAACGCCTATTCTCACTTTCAGGTGACATTGTAAACAAGAAGCGGGCAGTATTATCTGCAAATGTAAACAAACTTGTTCATCTGAGCGACTGGCTGAACAGGAAGTAGGACCAAGTGCTCTAAAATTAGGAAGTAAGACTTGCAGGTTCTAAAATTTTACATTGTTTTATTTCTGAATGCAGGTTTTTTTGTACATGATTCTACATTTGTAAGTTCAACTTTGATGATAAAGAGATTGCACTGCAGTACTTGTATTAGGTGAATTGAAAATACTATATTTTTTTTTACAGTGCAAATACTTGTAATCAAAAATAAATACAAAGTAATCACTGTACACTTTGTATTCTGCGTTGTAATTGAAATAAATATATTTGAAAATGTAAAAATAAATGCAAAAATATTTTTAAATGCATGGTATTCTATTATTGTTTAACAGCGCAATTAATTGCGATTAATTTTTTTAAGCTCATGACAGCCCTACAAAATATACAAACTAAATATCCTTAAATCAAGCAGCATTTTTCTTACTTTATCTTTCTGTAAATATCAATTATTATCAATTGAAAAATGTTTTTGTTGGTTTGCATTTGTATGGTGAAATCAGTGTTTACCAACATTTCCCATGAAAATCGAATCCTTCGAAGCCTAATTATAAAGGATGGATTCAGCAGGCAAAACACACCAATAGTTAATTTAACAGTTACCACATATATTAGCTGAACTTTGTGTCAATTTTTCAGGGTAATAAGATAATTTAACAGTTGGAAATATTTCCTTTTTTTAAAAAACGGGAACTGTTTCAGTTACCCTTGAAAACCTAACAGGGTGTTCCAGATCTGTCCTAGCCAGTCTTTTTCATTTAGTCACTTTAAATGAATCAGCAAAATATTTACATGACTGCATAGATGTAAGTTACATCACTTCAGAGAATGATAGAGATAGCAAAATAAGTCTGGTATCCTCACAGGCTCCCGTTATGCTTGTACTTGACTCTTTTCCAGTGTTAGTTCTTAATAAAGTCCAATTTCAAGAGTTGAGCAAGAGTCTGTAGATTCGCCCCCCCCCCCTTTTTTTTTTTTAAGAAAAAGCTCCTGTTACATCAGCCAGCTAAAAGTACATCCCTAATAAAACAGGTCTTTCAATTGCATCGCTTTGGTATGCACTCAGACATTTAATTCACACATATTGAATACTGTGTTGCCATTCCACTTCAAAAAAGATATATTAGAATTGGAAAAAGTTCAGAAAAGGGCAACAAAAATCATTAGAAATATGGAACAGGTTCCATATGAGGAGAGATTAATAAAACAGGGATTTTTCAGCTTGGAAAAGAGACGACTAAGGGGGGGATATGATAGAGGTCTATAAAATCATAACTGGTGTGGAGAAAGTAAATAAGGAAGTGTTGTTATTTACTCCTTCTCATAACACAAGAACTAGGCGTCACCAAATGTATTTAATAGGCAGCAGGTTTAAAACAAACAAAACAAAGTATTTCTTCACACAACATACAGTCAATTTGTGGAACTCTTTGCCAGAAGATGCAGTGAAGGTCAAGACTATAACAGGGTTCAAAAAAGAACTAGATAAATTCATGGAGGATAGGTACAGCAATAGCTATTAGCCAGGATGGGCAAGGATGATATCCCTAGCCTCTGTTTGACAGAAGCTGGGAATGGGTGACAGGGAATGGGTCACTTGATGATCACCTGTTCTGTTGATTCCCTCTGAAGCACCTGGCTTTGGCCACTGTCGAAAGACAGGATACTGGGCTAGATGGACCTTTGGTCTGACCCAGTATGACTGTTCTTATTTTCACAAAATGTTCATATCAGTGAAGGACTGGAATAGACTGACGTACTACAGTAGATACATCTTTTCATTCTGTTTATGATCAAAGTTTGTGTTCCTTTATCTAGGCTTCACGTCAGCATGTTTTTATTTTATTTCACAAAACAGGTGCATTATAGTAATTATTTTTTATCGGTATAATGCTCTAAATTAGACTGCTGTACCAGCAATATTTTGCTTTCACCAAAGCCCAAATATGGGACAAAGAGCCAAAATTAAGGGCACAATAAAAACAATAAGAAAGCTTAAAGCATTAAATTCACCATATTTCAGGTGACACACACAGCACCCTATATACTTCTCAAAACCATTGTAAGCCCTTAACATGTGGCATAAATGGTGCTTATTACATATGTGGTCTCTGAGCCCAAAATATGTTGGGTTCATTTCTTCATTATAGCGGACATTTTTTTAAAACCTCACTTTCATGGTCCTGCATCTGTGATATAAATAATTTATTGTACTATCATTCAGATAATACCAGGTTTAATGTGGGATGTTGATACATAAGTTCTAAACTAAGGACTATCCTTCACAGTGAGGGCTAGTTCATAATGAATGAAAGCTTCTGTCTTCAGAGAACAAAGCATAATTGAAGTTAGTTTGGGCAGCAGAGGGAGGCTGGATGCAAAGTCTGTTATGTGAATTGTAGTGAGGGTCATATGTAAAGTGTATTTCTGACCTAGTTTATATGCAGTAATATATGATATTGCATTCACAGTTAATTATTAAGAAAAAAAATCTTAAAATGAGTTGACACATTTTCATATTAGCCTGCCTTATGTCAGCTTGGTCTGATAACTAAGGATATTGAACCGTTCAGATAAAACAAGAGTCAACCAAAACTTGGCCCTTTACTCAAACCAAGCCTAAAATGTTTTTGACTCATGAAAACATTTGTTTACCTTTTGGTTTCTGTTTCTTCTCTGCATTGTCCTCTTGCAGCCATGAACTAGACACTGAAGTATCAAGAGGGAGCTATTCTCAAAGCATTTTCATGACACAGTTGAAACCAAAAAGCACTGGAAATCACATAGGGAAAAGCAAATTATGACAGATATACATCCGGATTGCAAGGATACTTTTCATATTAAACATCTAAAACTTTGAATGGCTGTCCAAACTGAACTTCCCAACTTTTTGAGATTTGCTCCTCACCACTATATGTTTATTCTTTTAAAAGCAAATGGAAAGTTGAAACTGTTTAATACAAACTGATAATAAAGGTTGATTGACCTCGCGTAGCAAGAGACTAACATGCAGAACCAGCTTTAAGTTGGCATTCCCTGAAAAGGACTTCCTCTCCGGGAATAACTGTAGAAAAAAGTGGATGCCTTCCTCAGTTGAAGAGGGATCTGTTTTGTTCACAAGGTTGTTGTACTCGCAGAGGAAGTACACAAAGGGAAGTACTCTCAAGAGAATGAAAACCTAGGCTCAGAGGACCAAGGGCATTCTATCTAGACCTGTTGTTCCTGAAGATTTCTCCTCTGCATCCTATCCGCATCAGACAGGATTACATCATTGCTGTAGTACCAGGGACAGACCAAGAAAGAGACCGCTTTCCTATTTCAGTGGGCAGAGAAAAGGCTTCAGAAATCTCTGTACTCTCTTCGTTTTTTGGGTTGCCGTAGTCTCCAAGCAAACTGGACTCCTATTATGAATTTAGAGTATAGACCCTCAGAAGGTGTATATTAGCATAGCGCTATTGACCTCAGTGACACTGTGCTGATTTACACCAGCTGAAGATACCTCACTTTAGGTATCTAAGTTTGAAAATTTTGTCCTGTGTTTTAAAAGGCAATTACATGCCTGAGGCCTCTAATTAAATCATCATTTCCCCTGTGGAACCTTCAGCCTGATCCACAGAACCCTCTGTCAAGGTTACCTTTGAGTCACTGCGCTATAATCCTCTGCATTAACTAAGACAGAGTTTGTTATGGATACCACTTCAGTCCATAGAATAGAGGTGGCATGTTGCTTTAGTCTGCATCCCTTCCTATCTATTCCACATAGGGAAGGTGGGCCTGTATGCTCACCCTAATTTTCTCTCAAAGCCTTCTGTGGAGATCTCCTTCCTCAGCTCATGCCCCAAACCGCTGGCTAGGTAGGAAGTCCTATGGAATTCTTGAGATGTCCAAAGGGCTATCAAAATTTATCTTTCCCAGAGAGAGGGGTTTAGTAAATATAGGTCACTATTCTTCCCTCTTGAGAGGTTTTGGGAGGAAGAAGCATCCTCTAGAGATGTCCTCTCCTGATGGATCTGGTGTTGCATCAAACTCTTGTATTAGATAGATCAGGTAGCTCTCTTAATCTGCATGCCTTCACAGTTAGAGCCTTCATTATTTCTGCAGCTGACTGAAGGATAGCTTCCGCAGTGGAATTGTGGAATTTCACAGTGGAGCCCCCACAACGTTGTGATCCATTCATGTCAGCTGAAATCCTTATGTGATATGCTCTGAAAGGAGAGGAATAGTCTGACTAACCTTCCAGGCATCCTCCTACCTCTCTTTTTCTTTCTCACATGTCTCCTCTCACTTCTGCCTAATCTTTTTTTGACTACTGTCACCCCTGCCTTTTCCAGGCAGACTCAGTCTGTACTGGTACCAGCCACATCTCAGAAAAACAAATTTCTCTTGACTGCAAATTTTTTTCCCTAGAGGTGGCAATTCCAGGAGAGAAACCCACCAAAGTATCTGTAAGATGTGGAGTTTAGGCTGAGAGTGGGATTTTCAGAAGTGCCTACGTGATTTAGGAGCACTACACCCATTAACAATCAATGGGACTTGAGCTTCTAAATCTTCCCTATAGGGACAAAGTGTAGGGAGTATTGCGTAGACTAACCTATTTCTGTTTTGGAAATTCTTACCTGAGGAATGCTGCTGGAGGTTCAGGAGGAAATGTAGGCATTAGAAAACTTGAAGCAGACAAGGAGGGCGCATCTGTTGTCTGTACTCATGTTGCCATATCATGGAAATTAATTGTACATAAGAGAAACAAAAGGCTCTTGGGAAGAAGTTTTGCCAATAATTTTATTTGAAGTAAAAAATCTTTTGTTTGTTGATGTCAGTATGTTGCTGTGGGAAGGTTTGGCTTTTGCAAATACAGTTCTTGTCATTGAGCAGTAAATTTTCAGCATAGACCAGGGGATTTTAGCCAAGCAGCACATGTGTACCGCATTCAGTTTTTACTTTTCAGTCTCAAATGTTTCTTGTCCATTTTCATTCATGTCTCATAGACTGATTGTTAAGTACAGTAGCTTTGATTTCAACTTCGGCAAAGCTGAGTGATGTCATGGAAAATGTTTTTGCATTCTGATTGGAGATCAGTCACTATAAGCAAAAACATCTCTTGATCCAGACAGTTATAATAGCTTCTAGTCTTGAATTTATTTCAAGCCTTGATTTTTGTGTAATAATACTTTATTTATAAAACTTCTAACTTTTCAAGGTTTCTCTTTAAAAACATTTTATGAAGGTATAAAGCTGCAAAATTCCTAGGTGTCCTGAAGACTGGTTTGCCTCTTCCCCCCCCTAAAGTATTTACTATGCATATTAACACCAATGAAAATAAACTTCTGGAACTTCTTATTTTTCACTTTGAAATCTGATGTTCATGACTTGAGTTCAAACCAGGCTTCCTGGGTCCAGCTTCTGTATTCTATGCATATATGTGTATTCTGGCAGCCTTCGGCCTGTATTCTTGCAGATCTGGAACTAATTCAGTATGGCTTAGAACTAAACTAAACACTAGTTTGGGTGAGCTTGGTTTTGCCCTTCAGTGAGCTGCACTTGCCCTCACCCACGCTGACACTATTATATGGATAGATGTTGGTGAGATATCAAAGTGCTGCTCCATTCACCCCCACCCCCCAGCTTTTCCCCAACGTTCCAGTCCTGGAGAGTGTAGGAGAAGTGTGTTTATCTCACACCAGTAAAGTGTAGTTTATTTGAATGTGGGTGTGGGGACAATAAGCTTTCCTGTCACATGGCACTCTTCTAACATTAAATAAAATACTAAGAAGTGTATAATGTTTGTTCCTCATTTTAATTTAAAGTCTAAGGTGATGTTTTGCAATGAGGACCTCTTTACCTAATCCTGCCAATGCCTCTGCAGTTGCAGAGATGTCCAGACACAGCTTGAATTGAGGATTGAACGGTCGAGCCAGCACAATGGGCACACATTCTTTGCAGACTGCTGAACCCAGCTCTGTGAAGCTCCCTGTGGACAGGTGATTGTTGGCAGTGGGGCTGAGGAAGGAGCATGACAAAGCCATTTTCACCATGGCGGTGGCATGGGAGATGCAGGAGTTACTTCATCCTCAAGCTGGCTTGTTGGGATGGATTCTGTCCCACTCATGGAGAAGCTCAGCACACAGCTAAGCCAAATAATAATGGGGAGTAGCCAGCTAAGCAGCATTGTTGCTGAAAAAGATGTGGAGCCTATAGTGGATCACAAATGGAATGTAAGACAGCAATGTGATGCAGTTGTGAAAAAGGCTAATATAAATCTGCCGTGTATTAAGAAGGAGTGTCACATGTAAGACACAGGAGGTAATAGTCATATTCCACTTGGCACTGGTGAGCTCTCAGCTGGAATATTGTGTCCAGTTTTGGGTGCCACACTTTAAGAAAGATATGGACAAAGTAGAGAGAGTCCAGAGGAGAGCAACAAAAATGATAAAAGATTTAGAAAACCTGACCTATGAGGAAAGGTTAAATAACTGGGTATGATTGGTCATGAGAAAAGAAGACTCAGGTAGACCTGATAAACAATCTTCAGATTTGTTAAGGAGTGTTACAGAGAGGACAACAATCAGTTGTTCTCCATGTCCACCAAAGGTAGGACAAAAATTAATTAGCTTAATCTGCAGCAAGGGAGATTTAGATTAGATATTAGGGAAAAGGTTCTAACTATATGGATAGTTAAATACTGGAATACGCTCTCAAGGAAGGTTATGGAATCGCTGTCACTGGAGGTAAGAACATAAGAATAGCCATACTAGGTCAGACCAGTGGTCCACCTGGCCCAGTTTCCTGTCTTCTGACAATGGCCAATGTCAGATGCTTCAGAGGGAATGAATAGAATAGGGAAGTCCATTCCCTGTCGTCCAATCCTAGCTTCTTAACAGTCAGAGGCTTAGGGACACCCAGAGCATAAGGTTGCATCCCTGACCCATCTTGGCTAGTAGCCATTGAAGGATCTATCCTCCATGAACTTTTCTAATCCTGTTTTGAACCCAGTTATACTTTTGGCCTTCACAGCATCCCCTGGTTTGTTTTTAAGAACAGGTTGTACAAACATCAGTCAGGGATGGTCAAGGTATACTGGGTCCTAACTCAGTGCTGGGGAGAGGGCTTGACATGATGACCTCTCAAAGTCCTATCCAGCCCTACATCTCTGTGATTCTAGGTTTCTAAGAAGACAGGATTTAGAATTTGGGCCTAAAGCTGTTAAAAGATAAAATAGATTTGTGTAACTTAAGTGTGCCACAAAGTCATTAAACAAAGGAAATCCTGTATATTTTAAACTAGAAATTGGGACAGGTGCATTAGCACAGATCTAAATAATACACTGTTGAGATGTTAAGAGTAACCTTGGTTTGTTTTTAATGTATTTGTTATTGATTTGCCCCACACACCTCAAAAATAAGGGGAGAGAAAAAAAGAACAAAAAAGTAAAGGAATGGAAAGGGAGGGAAGGAGAGCAGGGAAGGGAAAGAAGGGCAACATCTTGGTTTCCATTGACTAGGAATTAAAAAAATTTCTAGAAAATCAGACCAAATCTTTTTGAATTTTGCTGAGGTCTTTCTTGTTAGCTGTCAGGTCAGCTAGGCTGCTGTTCTGTGGAGGCAGCCTGCTCTTCCATCTAAGCAATTTGAGTTATTTTGGATGTGGGAAGACCTTTGACCATATAACCACTGTTCTTAGCTAAAATTCTCCACAGTCTTTCAAGAGCTCTTCTGGGATCAGGCCAGTGATGAGCCTCTGATAATTTGTCATCCGTGTTGCGTAATTGGCAATACATGGCTTCTTCTCCACTGTGTGAACCTGTGTGACTGTTTTACATATATAGTGGTATCCTACTGTATGCAGTTTTGCCATGTTTAATTCTAATGCCAAGATACTGTGGTGATGGACACTTCACTTTGGAAATGCATAGGACAGTTATCTGTCTCAGACAAAAAGTTTCTACAAATGTTAATTAAAACAAATTTATGGAAGTGCCCCGAATTCATCATTAAG
The DNA here is from genome assembly GCF_025201925.1 of Gopherus flavomarginatus. Taxonomy (NCBI): domain Eukaryota; kingdom Metazoa; phylum Chordata; order Testudines; family Testudinidae; genus Gopherus; species Gopherus flavomarginatus. The sequence goes on along the minus strand of NC_066619.1, from coordinate 101,460,211 downwards.
CTTGCAAATTTATACTGACAAAAGTCAAGAAATTCAGTAACATGACCTTGTGCATAGGTGGATTGGATTGCTGTTTAAGCTGTTTCTACGGTTGTTTAATATAATGATAATATGGCTAAGTTAACATTGTCCTGGAGAAACTTAGCCCAGATCATTGGCTTTGGACGAGAAGCATACATTGCAAAGGGAAAAAGGGAGAGCTCTAAGTCGCCTTGCATTCCCCCAATCCTGGGTTATCTATGTGCTGGGCCAGTTGCCATCGTATTTTAGAGGAGCATCAGGGCTGCTCTAACTTGTGTTGATGACCAGTAGTCCAAGAGGGCCATTGGGGATTTCAGGGACCTAAGCAATCCACAGCCATGTGCTTTACAGCAGTAGCCAGGAGAAGATTGGCATAGAAGCTGTCGTGCTGGCTCTAAACCACTGGAGAAATCCTCCTGCACAATGGTGATCCTCAGATAGCCAGTATTGCTGGCTTGAGGGCCATTTTCCCTGGGGTAGTACAAGAACAGCATTAAACTCTTTATTTTCTGAATATTCTGTCTTTTTTGCATTTACATTTTCAAACTTAACAATGCATTAACGTAAATTTGATTGGGTTTCATTTTATTAGCAAAGGGGTTAACATTTTTACTTTGTGTGTCTACAGTCAATTGTGTGTTTACTTTATAGTTCTCAGTTTTTTTCTATGTGAGTTTACTTCCGATGTATCAATGCCTACATGCATGTGTGTGCTTCTAACTGGAAAGCAGCCCTCTTGGGTGATTAATAGATAAGGGACAGTGAAGGATTTTGCAAGCACAGAATATGCTTTTAAATCATATCAAGCTTTCTTTAAAAAATTAGCAATGTAGATATTTCTTATTAAGGACTTCGTACATGTAAAGTTTCAGTTTTAAAACAATATGATTTGTGAATTATTCAAGTACAAAATGTCCCTGATTTCTTTTGTTTTTACATGTGAACCCTGTTTCTCCCATGCTTGGACAACTCAATAACCAACCGAATGTTTTTTTTCCACTCATCTTTGAGCTGAGAACAGGCATGACAAATTTCACCCAAAAGGAAAAATGTTGAGAGAAAAGGAGAATCAAATGTCCAAAAGGCCTTATCTAGAGCATCTCTAATGTGGTACTATGATACAGTATAATCCTCCTTTGATCTCTCTGCCTCTTAATCAAATTAAGAGATCTGCCTCAACATTTTACCAATTCTCTGTTGCTCCAGTTTACACTGTTTTCAAGGCCTGATTAAACAGTGTGATTTTTGTAAGATGGCCTAATTTTTTTTCTAGTTAATCCACTAAACGATATTGCCTGAAAACTTTTTACTTTTTGTTTGTACTGTGCTTTTACAAAGAAGGAAATGCTTGCTTCTCAGTTATGAATAGTTGCTTTCCATAATCTTGCTTTCATGTATGAACAACAGTATACGGGAGTTACATAACTCAATGTATCAACATTTAAGTATACCAACCCTGTATCATTATGAAACTGAGGGCTTTTAATACTTCTGTGTTTTTTCCAGTGCAGTTCATGATATAATGTACATTTTCCTGATGTAAATCTGTTAGTTTTGTTGTCTAGTTTATTGTCTAGTTGTCAGATGAGGACACAGTTAGTTTACGTGTTACCTAGGGTATGTCTACGCTACCCGCCGGATCAGCGGGTAGCGATCAGTTTATCGGGGATCGATATATCGCATCTAGACGTGATATATCGATCCCCAAACGCGCTCCTGTCGACTCCGGAACTCCACCAGAGCGAGCAGCGGTAGATCCCGTGCCGTGAGGGCGGGATTTAAGTCAAAATAAGATACTTGGACTTCAGCTATGCTATTCACCTAGCTGAAGTTGCATATCTTACATCGACCCCACACCCTGGTGTAGACTAGACCCTGGTGTCATTCCTATGGGCTTTAGCCATATATGGGACTGAGCTGGGCAGAGTCTATGTAGGGCTGTTGTATTAATCACAAGGGTCAAAAGAGTTCAAGGTGTTATAATTTCTTTCAATGCCCAATATAAATATAATGATATAAAGAGGTCTGTGTTTTTTTCCTACAGAGACCTTGGTATTCTTGATTTCTTGGCAAACACCCAAAACATTTATTTTAAAGTTCAACATTTGTTGATCAAACACAAGAAAAAACAAGAAACTGGAACAAACATTTATACTGAAACTGAGACATTACGCAGAACAAACTTAATCAAAACCTTTAAAGTGTCCCTTCTTTTGGAGGCAAAATATCAGAGTTTTATTTTCAGAACCATCTTTCTTTGATACATAAGGAAAGGGTTCATTTTACTTTCAGTCTTCATGTGTAAAGGGCCTGTTTCTAACAGACAGTCACAAGGTGAAGGAGAAAGTGGATAGAAAAGGTGGAGAAAATACAGCTTTTGCTTTTGTCTTTGGAAGACTGGACAGCTGGTCAGTCACAAATGGACGCTTTGGCTGGCAAGCTGACCACAGCACCAGTTGCTTAGACCTGGTTCATATTCTGGTCAGGAACATCAACTTGTTGAGTCTTTTCTCCTTAGACAGGGAAGGATTGTGGTCCTCCCATCTCACTGCGCTGATGCAGTGAAGTTGATTGAGGATTTGATTGGAAGCTGAGAGAATAAGAGCGAGGATAGGAGGAAGGAATTGAGAGGAAAAGCAACACAAAAGGAAGGGAATAGAACAGAATCTTATGTTCTTTTGCAGTGCTGGCAATTAGGTATTCCCACTGATGGGCTAAGGACTGGATGTCATGATGATATGATGACTTTCAGGACTCACAAGTGAAAAAAATGTTTTATGAACAAGTCTAATCTACTCTGTCTACGTTGGGATTAGGGAAGATGAGACAAAATGAGCTGAACTGGTATGCAAGATGGAACAAGCGAGCAGTGCATTTTTTTTCAAAGTTTCTTTTTAAGAAACCCCAAAAGGGGAAAAGTGGGTGTCATAGTTCATTCTCACTCTTTTGTCCACCAGTTAAGCCTAATATCTGACAAACCAATTTTGGTTCATTCACTTCTGGTTGCATATCGCCCGTTTTTTTCCAAGCATAATTTCAGCACAGTTTTTGAATCATATCAGCAGGACCTTTTTGTTTGGGCTAATCCAGTTTCTCTGTCTGGTTTTCTTGCACCTGTTTATAACATTTAATTATTGAAAACAACGTGACCTATTTTCCATTGTTAAATTTCCAAGCAGGCAAAAAGTTACAGACATTTTAAGAACTTGCACATACTTTTTACATTTGAGCTTAGAATTGGAGTAAATTTTTAGTTGCATTAATCACAACAAGACTTAATCTTCAAGGGCCTCAGAGGCATTCTGGAGAGGAAAGTGCTGCGTAGGGAATTAGAACAGCCTTAGCTATTACTGACACTCAAAGCTTGCAATTAGACACGCGCGCTTAGCCTGTGCCAGCTGACTTGGCTCGTGGGGCTTGGTCTAATGGGCTGTTTAACTGTGGTATAGACATTTGGGATCAGGCTGCAGCCTGAGCTCTGGCCACCCGCCCATTTCACAGAGTTCTGGAACCCGGGCTCCAGCCCAAGCCCAAATATCTACACTGCAATTAAGCAGCCCCTTAGCACTGGCCAGCCGTGGGTTTTCAGTTGCAGTGTAGGTGTACCCTCAGTGACAGTAGCCAGTGAGGCTATTTTCATTTGGATAGGATTCATAAAATTGCAGCCTGTTAATGAGGAATGTTTTCTGCCTGAAGAAAAGTATTAACAGATGCCAGACTGCACCTTAATTATGACTCAACTAGCAGTCCTCACTTACCTCTGACCTACTGTCATCTCTCCCTGTTAAGTTTGAGTGGTAGCCATGTTAGTCTGTATCAGCAAAAAGAACGAGGAGTACTAACATGAAAAAATGGATGTTGCCATACCAACTGTAACAAGACTAATCAATTAAGGTGGGCTATTATCAGCAGGAGAAAAAAACTTTTGTAGTGATAATCAGGATGGCCCATTTCAAACAGTTGACAAGGTGTGAGTAACAGTAGGGGAAAAATTAGCTTGAGGAAATAGTTTTTACACCTCTACCCTGATACAACGTGACCCAATATAACATGAATTCGGATATAATGCAGTAAAGCAGCACTCCAGGGAGGCGGGGCTGCGGCGGATCAAAGCAAGTTCAATATAATGCGGTTTCACCTGTAACATGGTAAGATATTTTGGCTCCCGAGGACAGCGTTGTATCGGGGTAGAGGTGTACTTTGTGTAATGACCCATCTACTCCCAGCCTTTCAAGCCTAATTTAATGGTGTCCAGTTTGCAAATTAATTCCAGTTCTGCAGTTTCTCTTTGGAGCCTGTTTTTGAAGTTTTTTTTGTTGGAGAATTGCGACTTTTAGGTCTGTAATTGAGTGACCACCTTAATTGATTACTCTCGTGAGAGTTGGTATGGCAACACCCATTTTTTCATGTTCTCTGTGTGTGTATATATATCTTCCTACTGTATTTTCCACGGCATGCATCTGATGAAGTGGGTTTTAGCCCTCGAAAGCTAATGCATGCCATGGAAAATACAGTAGGAAGATATATATACACATACATATATATATACACACACACATACACACAGAGGGAGGTGGATATTTATCGTACACATATACCACTTTACTTACCCTCTCCCACTACCAAATTTTCCCCTGATTTTCTAACATTCCAAAAGTCTGAGTGGCTTCACACAGCTGCATTTTAAAAAACAAAACAAAAAAGCCTGCCAGACAAATGTTTTCTCTTTATTCTTACAATTTTGGAATTTTTACTGGAAAAATTATTCTTGCTCAGATCCCAAGATAGGTTGGATTCAGTCCTGGGCAAGTTGCAATTTTCTTATGCCTACAGATCTTTAAGGTTTGATATCTTACAGCCTAATAGGGCTAGAAATATAAGCTTGTATGCTACTTGGTAGAGGAAATTACCAAATTCCCAATAAGAACTGGCAATCACTTACAGTCTTGGAAGAGCCTGAGAGATCAAATTTTATATAATAAGAAAATATTATTTTATACAGAGAGAATATATTTTCTGTCATTTTTTTATTTTTTATGACCTCCACTTAGCCCTATAATGTCCAACTCCTGGTAATTAAGGCACCTGACTTTACAGGTGGAAGGATACAAAAATAGTCCCCATAAAATGTTTAACTCTTTAAAATATTTGCAAAATAGATTTCCTGCAACATATGTGTCACCTAAGGAATACATATTTGTGTGGTATAAAGAGTTTTTTTTTATTGGCATAACTCATGGCTTTGTTATTTGTAAGTAAAGCAGCCATTTCAAATTTATATAATTAAAACCTTTATACCACATACAAACATATATGTCTGTGGATATGTACATATAACGCATGTCTATAGATTAGTTTATCATTAGACAGACACACACTTTTTAAATTGTAAAATTATATATTATAAATAATAATTACATTTATTATAATGTTATAATTATATATTATTATAATGTTGTACAATGTAAGAAATAGGTGACACGAAGTAACATAGATTCCTCTCTCTAAATTGGCAAATGGCTCTTCATTAAAAAGTAAAATATTGCCGTTATATAAGTTAAACATATTATAGGTCTGCAATAAACACTGTACAAAAGCAAACATAAGAAAATAGAGCAGGATATTATTATGCATTTGGTTCAGGAAATATGTTAACATTTAAATTTAGTAATTGTCTGTAATCCAGGAGCAGAGGGGCATGCAGGAGTGAATGAGGATGGATAATTGTTTCTATTTATCTTATAAAGATAGGAGACTGGATGGACAAAGTAGTGGACAGTGTTACTATATGGAGTTTGTAGGCAGAAAAACATTTAAATATTGTTAAGTATATTAAATGTTGATAATGTAAATGTTGCATGGTTTCAGTTAACTGATGTTTGATTTTGCGAGGGTTTTTTTTAATACTTAACGAATATCCTTTCCATGTCCCTAAATGGGTTAATACTTCTGGGACACCTCACTTAATTCTAACTAGAATAATTTTGTATAATATCACTGAAAATAAATGGGGTCATGAGTTTTGATAAATGGAATGAAATTCTCTTATCTGAGATGTCAAAAGGCAGATATTGGATTTACCAATCTGATACCATTATTATAGACTGAAAAAGCTACAGAGAAATTAGGTAGAACAATATATGTAATGATAGAAGATGACATTTGAAAATAGTTCTAGTGGCCTTATCTGAGCATCTAGTACACAAAAAAATGAAAAAAAATGAGTTTCATTCATTATGGTCAAAGTTCATCTGCTTTATGAAGAAAAGAGAGAGTACGCACTTAGATGTGAATTTTAAATGCATGTTTGTAACTGAGGATTAGAGAGAAGAACGCTTTTAAGTTTTTCCAGTCTTTTGTTTGTTTTAATGTAGTTGTTCAGTTCTTATTTGCCATCTCAGCTTCTGATAAGCAGGTCGGGGATTTCACTAAGGCTAAATGAAGCAATTTGGAAATTCTACTCTTTCTGTGTATAAAATGTGTATATATACCAGGGGAAAAAATGTTTGTCTTTATCAAGAGTTCCCTTTTTTGTTGCTAAAGAGACAAGAGTCAAGATGAAAATTAATATGTCCTTGCTTTTGTTATTAAAGACAACTTATATAATTAAAACTGAAAGAATTTTTAAAAGCTTTTAGCTTTTACGGGGTTTTTTTTTTGGTTTTTTTTAGCATCTCTTTTTATTAATGAACAGTGAAACAAACTAGACTAGGCAGTTTCAGTTTCCGTTCTAATTCATATGGTTTTCCAACACAGTGAGGGGATTTTTAACCTCTGGAGAATTGCTTTTATAATTTTTTTTTAATTTATAAAAATGTTTCTATTTAAATGTAGTTCTGTATCCCTCTGTTCTTATTGTTAAACAAACCCTAACCCAAAAGCCTAAGCTAATAATGTACCTTTAATAACAAAACCATTCCATTTCACTGCGTCCAAAATTATTAGTGTATAGAATTATATGTATGTGCTGAATATAATTTCTAATAGGAGACCAATATCTCATATAATTCCTGTTTTCTCTTTACATCTTTAGAACTATCAACTGACTTGCATTACAGTATTTAGAAAGCAGCTCCTGCCTTTTTAGCTTATAATACACTCCCAGATTCAAGTTTAGATTCCAGTTCTGCCCCTGAGTGACATAACAAATGAAACAAGCTGGAATGATTTGAGGTTTGAGAGTTTTTAAATCACAGCAAAATTGATTACTTGATTGACTTAAGTGACTCTAGACCCAGGCATCCAGACCATGGCTAATCTTGCCACTACTTTCTGCACAGTATCTCTAACGTCTGGCTTTCTTCTTCATCCACACATCTAAAACTCTGATCCAGACTCTCATAATTTGCCTATAGCAAATTCCTCTCTAACCTTGACAAATACTGTATTGCCTTACTTACATCTATGCACAATACTGGCTATAAAGATACTTTACCTGGGTTCTCACTTTGACCTCATAACCTCCTTCTGCACCTCTCCATGGATTTCCCCTTTTGTCATTTTCAAAGGTCACCATAGTTTACAGATGACTGTGTTATAGATGAATGAAGTGTAGTTAGCAGAAGTCTTATACTGAATCTAACAGCATAATTTTTAAATCATTTTCTGTGGCTATGCAGCCAGGTGGAATTGCCTCCATCATAGTTTCTGTGAAGTCCCAAAGAACAGCAGAACTGTTCTTGGTGGAGGATAGCCTGGATAATGTGGTTACCTCAGCTGAACTACTGAATCAGCTTTTCCCACTGTGAAGAATTTTCTTGATATTTTGCGGATAAAATTGCTTACGTTGTGGCAGGGTCTTGAAAAGTGTACGGCTGAGTCATCTCTGCTTGAGTTTCAGCCAGTGCAACTGGCTGAGGCTCTGGAGGGCAGAAGGAGCTTTGGAAAAGTGTTTTCTGTGAGATTTTATATTCTACAAATACTGAATAAGGGCACAATGCAGGAACATCAGTTTTGTTGAGCTTTTCATGAGCAGATGGGGAGAGAGTTGGTGTGGAAACTTATCCTGTAGTTTCATTTTAAAGGACACAGTGGGTGGTCTTTTCCTTTTATGGGTTACTTAATATATTTGGATTTCACTTGAGTATTTTTAATAATTTTATACATACCCAGAATCCAAGTTAGGTTTTTTGGTTTGTTCTGTGTGTGTTTTGAAACTGGAGGAAATACATCTTTACAATAATAAGAGTTCTTTTCAGCTATAATCTGGATGATAAGAACATAAGAAAGGTCATACTGGGTCAAACCAATGGTCCATCTAATCCAGTATCATGTCTTCTAAAAGTAGCTAGAGCCAGATGCTTCAGAAGGACTGGGCAGAACAGGGCAATTTCTCAAGGGATCCAGCCCTTGTCATCCAGTCCCAGATTCTAGCAGTCAGAGGTCTAGGCACACCCAGAGCACGGGTTTGCATCCCTGAGTATCTTGGCTAATAACCATTGATGGACCTATCCTCCATGAACATTAAATTTCATCTGTCATTTTGTTGCTCACTCACCCAGTTGTGTAAGATCCCTTTGTAACTCTTTGCAGTCTGCTTTGGACTTAACTATCCTGAGTACTTTTTATCGTCTGAAAATTTTTCCAGTCTTTTTCCTTTTTACTTTTTCCAGATCATTTATGAATATGTTGAACAGCACTGGTCCCAGCAGCGGTCCTTGGGGGACCATACTATTTCTTTCTCTCCACTGTGAAAACTGACTGTTTGTTCCTACCCTTTGTTTCCTCTCTTTTGACCAGTTACTAATCCATCCCTCTTATCTCATGACTCTTTACTTTGCTTAGGAGATTTTGGTGAATGACCTTGTCAAAGGCTTTCTGAAGGTCCAAGTACACTATATTCCCAGGATCACCCTTGTCCATATGTTAGTTGACATCCTCAAAAATTTCAAATAGATTAGTGAGGCATGACTTTCTTTTATAAAATCTGTGTTAACTCTTCCCCCAACATATCATCTTCATCTATGTGTCTGATAATTCTGTTCTTTCAACCAATCTTCCTGGTACTGAAGTTAGGGTCGCCTCCTAGTATTGCCTGTGGAGCCTTTTTTAAAAATCTTTATCACAGTTGCTACCCCCTGCTCATCTGGTGCAGAGGCTGATTTAAATGACAGGTTATATACCTGTCACTTAAAACTAGTTCTGCAATTTCATATTTGAGTTCCTTCAGAACTCTTGGGTGAATACCATCTGGTCCTGGTGACTTATTATTGTTTAATTTATCTAGAGTAACTCCTCACTTAACATTGTAGTTATGTTCCTGAAAAATGCAACTTTAAGTGAAACAGTGTTAAACGAATCCAGTTTTCCCATTAGATTTAATGTAAATGCAGGGGGATAGGTTTCAAGGAAATTTTTGGAGGGCAGACAAAAAGCGTTATATACTGTACAGTACTGTAGTGTGGTTGGGAAGTGCCCCTGGCTTACCCCACACATGCACAGCCTGCTGCAGGCAAGGAGGCTAGGAAGCACCTTTGCAGCAGCGGTGGCAGCTTCCCCAAGAAGAACAGGCGCCGAGTTTGCCCAGGGATGCTCCGGGGCCGCCTTTTCTAGTCCCTGCTCTATTCCAGGCCCACCTCTTCCCAATCCCACTTCACCTCCTCTCCGGAGCACTCCGCATCCCCACTCCTGCCCCTCCCTCCCAGAAAGTCCTAAGCGCCACCAAACAGCTGCTTGGCGGTGCTTAGGATTTTCTGGGAGTGAGCAGGAGGAGTCGAGACGCGGCGCTTCCCTGTGTGGCAGGCTTCCTGCTTCTGATGTACTTAAAAAAACAATTGCTGTTAGTTTTTGTGTCTTTTGCTAGTTGCTCTTCAAATTCTTTTTTGGCCTGCCTAATTATGTTTGCACATAATGGTAGTTATGTGATGTTCAGCTGTGATCTATTAACTAATGACAAATTATTACATCATCATAGTTACATTATCATTTTGATGTGGGTCAAAAATGTGACATGGCGTTGGGTCACTTTAAAGTTTTGGAGTCCAAAATTCTTCTAGTGTTTTATAGAGGCTGTGCTCTGAAGCACTAATATTTTTATTGATTTCTGGATCATCTGGCTCACTCACAATCCAGTCTTCACTTCTTTTCCAGAATTTTATGTTCGTCATTAAGGGCACAGTCCTGAAAGAGAACAAGGCTGAGCCACCAGTAGGGTGCCAGAGTATGGTGATTTGTTGTTCGCAATCTAATCCAATAAAGTAGTGAAAACCAAGAGGAGTTGGTGCTAGAGCACGGGTAGGCAACCTATGGCACGCATGCCAAAGGCAGCACACGAACTGATTTTCAGTGACACTCACACTGCCTGGGTCCTGGCCATCGGTCCGGGGGGCTCTGCATTTTAATTTAATTTTAAATGAAGCTGCTTAAACTTTTTAAAAACCTTATTTACTTTAAATACAACAATTATATTATAGACTTATAGAAAGAGACCTTCTAAAAACATGAAAATGTATTACTGGCATGCAAAACTTTGAATTAGAGTGAATAAATGAAGACTCGGCACTCCACTTCTGAAAGGTTGCCGACCCCTGTGCTAGAGGCTGGTGAGCCAGCATGAACACTGATCCCAAAATACAACAGAAGCATTGTGCAAGTGGTTGAGAGAGACACTGGAAACGGTCAGAAGCATTTTCTTTCTGTGGTTGGCCCCCAAACAGTCTGTGCTCTCATTTTCTCCTGTCTTCACTTCTTCTTCTGTAATCTCTAGTAAAGAGCAGGAGTGTCTTGAATACTGAAAATGGCTCTCACACATACATTGTGCTTGTTAATTACCATGACTTGACCATACCATGTCTTCAATTCCCCAGCATACCCCCTTTCTCCATACTCACCTTTACTAATTCCAGAGCAGGCATGGAGGTTTACTTCATGGCTGACCAGGCTTCACTTTTCTCTGAAGTTTGTAGAAGCATCTGCATTAGTCTTTTGGTTGTCTGCACTTCTTTCAGCGTTCAGTAGCTTACAGGATTGAACCTTAGAGTAGCATACAGCAGCTGGGAAGCCACTGTATCCCCCAAAACACCCGTAAATCATTTGATCTTTTGTGACAGTAGCATGTGGTGTGTGTGTGTGTGTGTGTGTGTGTATTCATCTATCTTAATACACACACATTTTTGTTTCTATATCTGTACATACAAACATTTTGTGAATTAAATGCTTGTGAAACATGCTAGAGGGAGAGCCCTTGAGAATAAAGCCACAGAACAAGGTTAGCATGAGTAGAAGCCTCACACCGTTCCTCAGCTCTGATATGGAAGGTCAAGTAAAGGAGTGAGAGGGAAGTTTAGCCACTGGTCACTGGCCCCTTTGCTGAGACTTCCAACAATGTTTCCAATTGATGCCACTATTGGTGGCGATTTTGACATATAGACAATTATAGATATAGATCAGTATCAGTATATAGATCAGTATAAATCAAAGACTACTACATTCATTTCACAGTAGTACTTATTAGAGATGGTCAAGAAAAAATCTTATTTCTTCTTGTGGAAAAAATTGACAAAAATATAATTTTTGTAAAATAATAATAATGATGATAATAATAATAATAAGGCTTTGGTTAAAAACTGAGAACTTTGGTTATCAATGAAAATTCAAGTTTTGTTTAAAAAAAAGTTCATTTAGTTGAAAAACTTTATGATTAGGGCTTTCAATTGATTGCAGTTAACGCCTGTGATTAGCTGAAAAGAAAATAACATGTTGATTTTTTAAACATTAATTGCATACCTCTGGGCAGAGAAAGTGGTGTCTGTGGCATGGGAGCTGAAGCCCCAGCCCGCAGCTCTGGAGGCAGCGGGAGGGCTGGAACCACATGCCCCGAGCCCCGAGAGAAGCTGGAGCCGCAAGCCAGGCTGAAGGCCCAAGCCCCCAGCCCAGAGCCTATATTTGGCTTTATAGAAACGTCCAAAAATATTTAAATTAATGTTATTCTGTTGTTGTTTAACAGTGCAATTAAAACTGTGATCAATTGTGATTCGTTTTTTAATCACTTGAGAGCTGTATTTATTATATAGATATATAAGAAACATTTTGACAGAAATATTTTGACCAGCTCTGGTAGTGGTGTGATTTGATAATTGTTTAGACTATGAAGCCTTCTACTAAAGTTTAATGAATTTTAACTGTATTTGAGCCCATTTTACCTGGTGAAGGGACACTTTTATAATATATTCAAGGGTGAATGTAACTTACAGGACTTACCGGTACTGCCGGAGTCCTGAAGGGGGCATGACCTCATCCGGAAGAGGCATGGCCTCAAGGGGAAGAGGTGGGGCCTCTCAAGATTTAAAGGCCCTGGGGCACCGGCTGTGGCTGGGAGCCCCAGGACCTTTAAATCAACTCGGGGCTCCCAGCTGCAGAGGTGGCTGGGAGCCCCCCGGGGCTCAGGGGCAAATTAAAGGGCCCAGAGCTCCGGCCGCCATGGGGAACCTCGAGCTTTGCCGGGCTGGGGCCAGAATTTAAAGGGCCCAGAGCTCCTGCCTCTGTGAGGAGCCCCGAGCCCTTTAAATCCCGGCCCTAGCCCAGCCACCAGAGCCGCGGCCGAGATTTAAAGGACTCTGGGCTGCCCACAGCTGCGGGGAGCTCTGAGCCCTTTAAATCCCGGCCTCAGCCCAGCCGCCAGAGCCGTGGGCGGGATTTAAAGGGCTGTGGGCTGCCCACAGCCGCGGGCAGCCCACAGCCCTTTAAATCCCCGCCACGGAAGCTGGTGCAGTCCGCCACGGAAGCCAGTGCGGTCCAGCACGGCGTACGGTTCTTGTCGGTACGCCGGACCGGACCGGCTTACTTTCACCTCTGAATATATTGCAAGTTAAATTATCACTATTTAAGATTCATGAGAAGATTTGTCTTTGTTTTGGATTTGATTTAAAAATACAGTTTTTAATTGCACAGAGCAATTTTTTACACCCCAGTTGCTCCTCTTTGGAATGCTGGTCTGCAGCGAGACTTAAGGCAAGTGAAGAGAATAAAGCGATCTTTCCTGAGCTTGAGGCATTCTCTTGTTGGATTTGAGCTGCTCATCACAATACTCATGACAGCATCAGTGACAACAGTATTGTCTTCTGACTTTGTTTCTTAGTTAAATATATGCATTTGTGTGTTTATATTTCATAGTGGTGACAAATCTTAAGAACTGTGCATTGTTTCAATTTTTTGAAATAGTGGAGGGGAGCTCTAGGGAGCCTCCATACTTATCTCCATTCCCTGATTTTACTTTCCATGTTACAGTCTATTTGTATTTCTAGCAAAGAAGCACTAGATGAGATTTCTTCTGTAGCTATTCAGTGCAGCTTCTTTCGTAATTGGTGGGTTTCCCAGTAAGGTAAGCAAGACACTCAGAATTAATGTTGACCTTCCATCCTTCTGAACACTCTAAAAGAGGCTCAACAGTACCCTCTTTGTCATATGAAACAGTGACAGAACTGAGTGTCTTCAGCATACTAAAAACACTGTAACTCACTGACACTCCACAATACCGTTCTTCATAGCAAAAGTCCAGCCCTTCTTCCAAACCCCTCTTAAGCCAGGTAAACAGTCCAACATTAAATACTTTGCTCCCTCCCACATGAGACCACCATAGTACAGGGTAACTTAATTATCCTAAAGACCTGAAGTGAGGTAAGGTTAGCAGGCCAGTTTCCTCTCTACACCTGTGTCATGATAGTACACGTTAACTGATTTGTGTAAAGCTATTTTTTTCCTGTTAGTTAACATAAAGAAGGTCAAGATAGTCTCCTTCCATTTTAATTGTATTTCTTCTCTGCTTTGCCTTCTCCAGAGCTCTCCTCTGGAAGCATTTCTAATATCTGTGTTCATTTGTGATCTACCTCAGTTTACCAGCACAAACACACACATGATCCAGGTTCTCTATAAAACTTGATCACCCCCCAAAAATTGTTAAAATTAACTATTTAAATTGAAAATACTTTAGGGGAAAATGAAGTACTTTGATACTTCTATGGCTGATTTTGTTTGCTGTGTAACTTATAATTTGCCCACTAGATGGCATTCTAGGCAACCATAAAGACACTTAGTGTAGGTGTTAAATAAATCTTATTCCACTTCTGATTCTATATTGGTACATGTAAATATTGTGCTCATCTTATTCATTTAAAAAATGTAGTCTTTCCTATTGAGAATAAGCACTGTTTTCTCCCTTCAGCTTTTAATCGGCTTTTTGGCCCTTCCACAGACATGTAAGACGCACATGGATTTATCCCATTGTTGCCAAATAATGGTTATTTGTGTAAAATTAGGAGGTTAAAATGATACCATTAATAGAACTTATTATTTCTGCAATTGTAGAAGTAATATGTAATTTTTTATAAGACATGATAAATATAAAGAAATATAATTCTATTGCAATGCTGAAAGAGAAATTAGGATTTTTTACATTTAAACTAAAAATATAGACTTTTTATATATATGGAAGAAATAAATCTGTAAAACTGGAGATTGCTAAGGCTAACTCAGACTGTAAGTTTGGATTTGGCAAAAAGTGTGAGAAAAACACTGTATGTGTGTGTCTAGTAATTTTTTATATCTATAAATGCTAAATACAATTCCCCCTCTCTCCCCAGTGTAACAAGCTGATTTAATCATAGCACTTCTATATAGTAAAAAAAAAAAAAGGGACACATAATGATAAAATCAAGGTGAAGTTGTCTCATTTTATTTGATTTAAGGGGATTATTTCATGACATAATAATGAGAGGCTCTGTTACTTAAATCACAGTGTTTGGGAATTAAGTACAAAAAATGTGTCTCAGGTGATTAATAAGGAAATATAATAATGTTGTCCTAGAATACATGGTCTACTGTATTCTGACATAAATATTGGTTCAATCCACTCCTTGTACTGGTGCATTATGCCAATAGTTAGGTTTGCAAATTGGATGAATCACTTAATACTGTTTCAAGGTAAATGAGGTGATAGCAATGAGAATATTAAAATAATGCTATGGTTCAGAGCAAACATTGATGCATATATCTGGTGAAGAGAAGAGTGAGGGAAACGTGCATATGTCTACACATGAGTCACTAAAAAACAATGTTCCCTCTAATTTTTCCCATGCATGTGCAGAATGAATGTTGTTATGTGCATCAGTATGGAGGTGATGTGTGGTGGGAGTGGATCCAAGGGTTCAGAGTGTGGCGGGGGGCTCGGGTGGGGCAGAGGTGTGGAGGAGGGAGGACTCAGGCTGGGGGTGAGGGGGTTCAAGGCTGAGGCAGAGGGTTGTGGTTGGGTTGGGGTGAAGACTCTGGCTGGAGATGTGGGCTCTGGGGTGGGCTGAGGGTCTTGGAGTGCAGGCTGCCCCAGGGACACAGCAGAGACAGAGAACTCCCCCCAGCCCTCTTTCCCCATAGCAGCCCAGGGCCGGGGGAGAGGCGCCTCTCTCCGGCCGTGGCAGCTCTGGGGCTGGGCCAGAGTGTGTCTCCCTGCCTTGCCATGGCAGGTCCAGGGCTGGAGGAGAGCACTTCTTCCTGTCCACAGCAGGTCCAGGGCTGTGGGGGAGGTACCCCTCCTTGTTGCAGCCCTGAGCACCTGTGCAGCTCTTGATAGGCTGCTGCACGGTTGCACAGCTTAGGAGAAGCATAGCTAGGAAACCCTTCTATAATAGCTGGGAAACTATTTAAAAGCTGGTTTAGCTAGTCTTTTTCTGCCCTAATCTTCCTCCTGTATTTTTTCATCCCCTTTATTAATATAACAAGAAGCTAAAGCTTAGTTCAGAATGTGTTTGTGACAGTTTGGATAGAAACTTATCCAGAGGCTATGAGTGCAAATTTCAATATTGCTGGTCTAGGAAAGATTTCAACGTGACTGATATGTGCTTGAATTGTACGGCACAACATGCTAGCCACAGCTGGTTTGAATTTTATTTTATTCTAGTTTATAATATAAATTTTCCTAAAAACAATTCCAGAGTTCCTTCGGTAATCCCTAAAGCTTCTGCATACGAAATATTTTACAGCTCTTTTTGCAACCTGCTGTTATATACTGAACATTATTGGCATAATTTGCATTTACACTTAAAATAACTGTGCAAGAGGGTCCTCAAGTGGAAGTAAATATAATTACTCTTACTTTAAAGCCCTTCCACACTGTCAGAGCAGTGTAAAGTGGCCTTAGTGTAAAGGAGAATTAGACTCAAAATATACACATGCACATGTGCGAATGTACACACACATGCACATATTCGTTTCTTATACAGTTTCTGATTTATACTTAAACCAAACAGCGAAAAGGTCTATTACGCATTTATACCAAATGTGCAGTGAACATACTTGTATAACAGGTTTGTAAACGTATTTATGAATAGTTTGGATTCAGTTCACTGCTGTGCTTGAGTTCAGGCTATTCATTACACACAACTATTCAGACAACCAGTGGTAGTTGTGAAAATATCATGCATTCATGCCATGGGGTTCATTTTTCACTAGTCATCATTCTTTCACCACTGGCTATTCCTCTTATAAAGTTTCAGTCAGGAAATAGAAAGTAAAATGTGACCAATCAAATACCATAAATTGCAAATAAAGTGTAGCAAATGACATTCTGTGAAACGCCATAGTCTGAAATGGAACATATATTGAGGAGATATATATACATACAGAGAACATGAAAAGGTGGGAGTTGCCCAACCAACTCTAAGAGGCTAATTAATGAAGATGAACTGTTGTCAGCAGGAGAAAAAAAACGTTTGTAGTGATAATCAAGATAGCCCATTTAAGTTTTTTTTTCTCCTGCTGACAACAGTTCATCTTAATTAATAAGCCTCTTAGAGTTGGTTGGGCAACTCCCACCTTTTCATGTTCTCTGTATGTATATATATATCCTCACTATATGTTCCATTCTATGCATCCTATGAAGTGGGCTGTAGCCCATGAAAGCTTATGCTCAAATAAATTTGTTAGTCTCTACGGTGCCACAAGTACTCCTGTTCTTTTTGTGGATACACACTAACAAAGCCTCTACTCTGAAACCTGTCATAGTATTAAAGTTATTCATCAAAACTGTTAGGTAATTAGGGCTGGTCTCATATGGTCCAGAATGTTGTTAGTTGACAGACAGCCATACTAATCCATATCTTCTGGCATCTTTGGTTCAGCTGCGACAAACTTCCTAAAGTCAAACTCTTAAACTTTGAAAATGATTTCTTCTCACTTGAAAATACAAAACTCTACCATTTCTTTCAAAGTGATAATCCCTTCAAAGGAGATAGCAGTTGAAATACATAAATAACAAGGAAAGCAGTTGAAATAAACCGTTTCTGATATTCTGTCACCTACATAATGCAGAGCTAGTGAAGCCGAGGCTACTAACAGAACATTGAATTAAGTATGCAAGTTATAGGCCTTTTCTTCACAAATATTCTTGTAATCTTTGAGAAAGTGTTTAGTAGATATTCCATTGGTTGCTATTACATATACCAGTTTTATCTTTGTTCTGTGAAAGCTGATTTGCTTCAATAACAGCAAAGAAAATGTACAGCACCTGGTCTGTGGAAACCTCAACCAGGTTAAAAGTTCCATGTTTGTGGTTTTACTTAAAACAAGTAGAATGCTTAGTCTGTTCATTTGCATATCACTACTCAGAGTGCTTTTACAGCTCACTGCTTAAAGAAATCTCTAAATGATCTTACAATTCATGTAAGAATTACACCATCACCAATAAAAGTCCCTTTCAATGGGAAATGAGTAAATAAATAGATGGGTTTATAAATGCATTAGAAGGGGCAGGGAAGTAGGAAATATTTAAAATTGAAGGCCCTTCACTGGAAACCTGACAATAGGATGACCCAGGTATCCAGTTTTCGACTGGAGCACCCAATCAAAAAGGGACCCTTGTAGCTCCGGTCAGCACCACTAACCGGGCCATTAAAAGTCCGGTTGGTGGTGCTGCAGGTCTAAGACAGGCTAGTCCCTGTCTGTCCTGGCTGCACGCTGCGCCCCAGAAGCAGCCCAGCAGGTCCAGCTCTTAGGCGGGGGGCACACAGGGCTCCGCATACTGCCCCTGCCCAAACACCAGCTCCACACTCCCAATAGCCAGGAATTGTAGCCAATGGGAGCTGCATGGCCGTTGCATGCGGGTGAGAGCAGCGCGCAGAGCCTCCTGACCCCCTGCCTAGGAGCTGGACCTGCTGTCCGCTTCTGGGGCACAGTGCAGAGTCCAGACAGGCAGGGAGCCTGCCTTAGCCACACTGCACCGCTGACTGGCAGCCACTTGAGGTAAGCCTGCACCCCAACCCCAGCCCCCCAGCCTGGATCCCCCTCTTGCATCCCAAACCACTCATCTCCAGCCCCACCCCAGAGTTCTCACCCCAGATGGAGCCCTCACCCTGCTGCACCTCAATCCCCTGCCTCAACCTGCAGCCCCCTTCTGCACCCTGAACCCCTCATCTCGAGCTCCACCCAAGAACCTGCACCCCCAGATGGAGCCCTCACCCTCCTGCTGCACTCCAACCCCCTGCCCAGCGGCCTCTCTCATCCCCTGAACCACTCTGCCCCAACCCCCCAGCCTAGAGCCCCCTCCTGCACCCCAAACCTCTCATTGCTGGCCTCACCCCAGATCCTGCACTCCCAGCCCTCAACCCCTCCCACATTCCAACCCCCTGTCCTAGCCCGGAGCCCCCTCCTACACCCTGAATTCCTCGTTTCTGGCTCCACCCCAGAGCCCATATCTCCAGTTAGAGCCCTCACCTCCTCCCACACCCCAACCCCCTGCCCCAGCCCAGTGAAAGTAAGTGAGTGAGGGCGGGGGACAGCGAGCCACGAGGTGGGGGGGAATGTAGTGAGCGGGGGACAGAGCCATGGGGAAGGGGGACATGGTTTTGTGCGATTAGGAAGTTGGCAACTGTACCTGACAACAGCTCCATTTAAATCTGAGGGCAGTTACTCCGAGCACCTAGCTGGTCTTAGCTGTAAGAAAAGAAGTGTCTTAAGTCATCAGGACTTAAACTTTAAATACAGTAAATGTATTGTTGTTGTTGTTATTATTTATATGTATTGTGATAGCTTCTAGGGGCCCCAGTCGCAGATCCTGGCCCTATTCTGCTCAGCACTATACGAACACATTTGTACTGTATATGTATCACCTAACACAGTATCTGTTCTCATTTAATAGCCATTCATTTACCATGTGCTAATTAGTAGAAGCCATCATCATTCTGAAGCCAATCTCTGTATAAAGCTGTGGAGCATAGGAGATGGGAATAATTTTTATTAATAGAAGGTTTGGCTTCAGAGTAAAAATGTAAAATATATTTACTTCTTTTTCATAATGGGTAAATCTCAGTGAAATACACCAGGGGGCAAATTCTTCTCCAAATGCAAAAGCCCCAGAGACGCCCAGCAATCACTATGGCTTTTCTCCATGCAGGCCACAAACTGGGAGAGGCCACTCAGAGGTAGCAGTGTGCATGATGTAGATTTTTTTCTCTCTGTTGTGAAAAGGACAGTTTATCTGAGCAATTTAGACCACAATTCAGCAGAGCACTTAAGCATGTGGCTAACATTAAGCAGAGGAATAGTTCCATTAACGTACTCGTACTTAAAGTTAGCTCAGAATTGTTTGTTTGTTCTGATATCAAGTGACTTCTTCTTTTCCCCCAGTATTTGTTTTGGGAGCTGAAGGAAGTTATTGTATCAGTCATAGAGTTCTTGTTCTTCATTGTAATTATATTAAATTGTTTAGTGATAGACTAATAAAAAGTCATACAAATCCAGAACAGTAATAATACATATCATGCTCAGGAATTTGCATTGCAACATTTTACTGGAAAGTTCAGTTTCTGTTGGAATTTATGCTATAATTTCTCATCCATGTGATTTCTGAGAGGTCTCTCTGCTCCCCACTTCACTTCTCACTCTCCTCTGGCAAACATTA